>NC_057717.1:59248819-59257375 GCF_004010195.1 Chiloscyllium plagiosum | reverse complement strand
GCATGATTTCCCCTTCATAAATCCACGCTGACTCTGACCTATCCTGTTACTGCTATCCAGATGTATCGTATTTTCATCCTTTACATTTGACTCAAGCATTTTTCCCACCACTGAGGTCAGACTAACTGGTCTATAATTCTCTGTTTTCTCTCTCCCTCCTTTCTTAAAAAGTGGGACTACATTAGCCACCCTCCAATCCACAGGAACTGATCCTGAATCTATAGAACATTGCAAAATGATCACCAATGCATCCACGATTTCAAGAGCCACCTCCTTCAGTACCCTGAAATGCAGACCATCACTCTCTTCAACACCATTTCCAACCTAACATAAATTCCCTTCAGTTCAGGTTCTTCAGCCACTGTTACATCTGGGAGATTGCTCGTGTCTTCCCCAGTGAAGACAGGTCATTTACCAATTCAACTCTTCTGTCATTTCGTTGTTCCACGTAGTAAATTCAACTGTTTCTGTCTTCAAGGGCCCAATTTTAGTCTTAACCATATTTTCGCCTTTTACATACCTAAAAAAGCTTTTACTATCCTCCTTTATATTTTTGGCCAGTTTACCTTCGAACCTTATTTTTTCTTTGCGTATTTCCTTTTTAGTTATCCGCGGTTGTTCTTTAAAAGCTTTCCAGTCCTCCGATTTCCCACACATCTTTGCTATGTTATATTTTTTCCTTTTTGTCTTTATACGTTCCTTAACTTCCCTCGTCAGCCACGGCCTCCCCTTAGGATCTTCCTTCCTTTTTGGAATGAACTGAACCTGCACCTTCTGCATTATACCCAGAAATACCTGCCATTGTTGTTCCACTGCCATCCCTGCTAGGGTATTGCACCATTGAACTTTGGCCAGCTCCTCCCTCACAACTCCATAGTTCCCTTATTCAAGTGAAATGTTGTCACTTCCCGTTCTACCCTCTCCCTTTCAAACTGCAGATTAAAGCTTATTGTATTGTGCTCACTACCTCCTAATGGCTCCTTTACTTGGATATACCTAATCAAGTCCGCTTCGTTGCACAACACTCTATCCAGAATTGCTTTCTCTCTGGTAGGCTTCAGCACAAGCTGTTCTAAGAATCCATCATCGAGGCACTCCACAAACACCATTTTTTGGGGTCCAGTACCATCCTGATTCTCCCAGTAGAACTGCATGTTGAAATTCCCCATAATAATTGTAGTAATATCTTTGCGACAGGCCAATTGTAGCTCCTTATTCAACTTATGCACTACATCCAGGCTGCTGTTTGGGGGCCCCTTAGATAACTCCCATTAGGGTCTTTCTACCCTGAGAATTTCTCAGCTCTATCCATACTGACTCTACATCTTTCGATTCTGGGTCCCCCCATCCAGGGGACTGAATATCATTCTTTACCAACATGGCCACCCCACCCCCTCTGCCAGTCAGTCTGTCCTTACAGTAGCACGTATAGCCTTGAATATTCATTTCCCAGGCCCTGTCCACTTGAAGCCACGTCTCAGTTATCCCCACAATATTGTCGTTGCCAATTTCCAAATGAGCCTCAAGTTCATCCACCTTATTACAGTTACCGTGATTGTTTTGCAAAAAAGGCGTCCGAAAGAATGTTCTCTGCATGAAAAGCTGAGTTAGCGGTAGAGTCCAAGAAGGACAGATCACATTACGAATATGTTCGAGCCTCGGTGCCGGTACGAGTTGCCAGCTTCCTTGTCCTTCACATTCATCGTGCAATTTGCTGCAGAGATGTCCACACCTGGACATGAGCCACATGGCTGCCAGGTCAGATGGAACCCTGTGTGGGAATCGATGAGAAGCCACTCAGTAAAGTTTACTAAATTCCATGGTGCTTATTCAAGATGCACAAAACACACTTTCTGAACATAATGACAGAACGCAAAAGGAAATACCCCCACCCCCACGAGATGGCAAAAAGGTGCTAACTGCACGCGAGTGCTCTTTGTTCTCGATGTGAAAAGCTCTCCCGCCTGAGTCAACTACACATCTTTCGTTGCTGACGCAATCAGAAAGAAGGAGTTTCAGCAGAACTACACGTGCCTCGCTGTGTTCCCCAACCCCCAACACACACACACACCGATTACATTTTTCTACTCCTCTGTGATGTAAAGAAAACAAAATGTAGACAATACCATTCGGTAGCCTTTCTATCATTTCCTCGGTTTCAGTTCCAACATGGCAGGGATTTCAGGAATACACGTTAATATTAGTAACTCTATGATAGCACAAGTCCAGAGCTTCATCTGAGAGTGTAAATTCATTCAATCCTGTTGCTGGTGGAGTGAGCTGCTGACATGCGAACTACTCCTAAACATGGTACAGGTCTTCTGAATGCTGAATTTCACACGTTGAAAAACGGCAGACAGCTTCCAAATGAGGCCTTTCAGAGACTGCTTTGGCATACATTTGATAGAGAGGCTACATTAGGGATCCGTGGTGCACTGTGACACCAGCACATCAGCTTTCTCCTTGGCTTTGAAACGGGCCATCGGGGCAAGGAATGCAAATGCGTTACTGCTTTTAGCGGAAGGACCAGAGCACGCAAACTACACTCTTCAACAGAATGGTCATTGGTGCTGTGCACATCGGCGCATATTCAGAACCAGGGAGGAGAAAAACTTAACAATGCTTCACACAGTAATTAAATAGAGTTGCATTCCTTTTCATCGCTACAGCAGACACAGGTGAACAAATTCAAAGGCAGATTTGCAGCAAGCAAGAAGTGGCCACTCATGTCAATCTACCAGACTGCCATCGGGAACAAGACCGCTTCGACCCGGTTTCAGGCCGGGGTCCTTTCGCATGTTAAGCGAACGTGATAACCACTACACTACAGAAACACGCTCCACCCACAGCTGCCGCTGCTCAAAATCGCCCACCACTGAAATTTGCAGCCGTTCAACCCTTCACCTTTCCGTTTCCAGTTGCTCGTGGTTGTCCGGCGTAATTGGCATCTTTGAAAATTTAAGGAAATCACGTGAAATTGCTCACAAAATACAGACAAGGATGTGGTGAGGGTTTTTTTTTTAGATTAGATTAGATTACATTACAGTGTGGAAACAGGCCCTTCGGCCCAACAAGTCCACACTGACCCGCCGAAGCAAAACCCACCCATACCCCTACATTTACCCCTTACCCACCACTACGGGCAATTTAGCATGGCCAATTCACCTGACCCTGCACATCTTTTGGACTGTGGGAGGAAACCGGAGCACCCGGAGGAAACCCACGCAGACACGGGGAGAACGTGCAAACTCCACACAGTCAGTCGCCTGAGGCGGGAATTGAACCCGGGTCTCAGGCGCTGTGAGGCAGCAGTGCTAACCACTGTGCCACCGTGCCGCCGGTTGCAAGGGTTGGACTGTAGGGCGAGGCTAAATAGGCTGGGACAATTTTTCTTCCGGCGTGGGGGCTGGGCCATGAGCTTATCCAAGGTTGATAAAGTCATGAGGGTTATGGATAAACTAAATATTCAAACTAAATATGCTTTATCCCCAGAGTTGGGTGAGTTGAAATTTAGAGAGCATAGGTTTAAGGTGAGACTTGCTGACACCGGCTTGAAGAGATTATTTTTGACGGGGCTTGCCATCTGTCTGTGTGGTGGTATAGTTGCAATATTTCCCCACGCTAATTCTCTCAGCGCCATTCTCTCTGTGATATGGACATGCTGTGTAATATTCTGGTGTGCAGATGTGTCCCGGCTTTGTCAACATAATCGCTGTCTGACACCCAACATTCTGTTGACTGTGATTTCACGACTGTGTCACAGCCTACCTTAGTTGTGCTGGTTCTCCAGAGTAAGCAAAAGTATCCCTCTCTTTGTATCATTCTCTTGCCTTCTCCCTGTAACTCTGCACATTTCTACTTTCAACATAAACGTTGAATACCGTTTTCAAGAACTCAATAGAACCTGCCCCTTTGCCACTGTCAGACAGTGACTTGCAGAACCTAACCACTCCCTGTGTGAAAAGCTTCCTCCTCATGTCACTTTTACTTCTATTCCTAATTACTTTAAATCTGTGCCGAATCGTTCTCGATCCTTTCAGGCGGAGGAGCACTTTCACTGTTTTATTTCCGCTGTCTAAACCCCTCATCACTTGGAAAGCTTCAACAAGGCGATTTATCAGCCCTCGGTTCTCCATGGAGAGCTGCCCCAACATTCCAATCCACCTTTATTGCTGACATTCCTCATACACCGTACCATTCCCATCAACCTGTTCTGCACTGTCTCCACACATTTCATTTCCCTGCTTCGTAAACCTTCACACCCAGAATTGTGTGAACATCCAGTAGGTGGATATATTCAGAGTGGGATTGTGTGGGTGAAGCACTTGTTTCGCTTTAACCATGTGTGCTGCTGTACCATGTTCACTACAATGACACTCTGGTCCCAAACTCAAACTTATTTCAAAGAGACTAACCTCATGAAGGGCATTTCTTTTTTTTAAAATCGAACAGCTGACAGGGCGACCAGCAAAAGTGAAATCCAACGACCAAGGCTCGATGGCGATTTGAAGCAAGGCTCGCTCACATGCCAGTTTAACACAAGCTTGGGGAGTGTCATGCCCCGAGACAAACGAGCCAGTGACACTCTTGCATTTCCAACACCAAACCAGCTGAGAGCCGCTCAGAGCCAACTACACCCCAACTTGCTTCAGGAATTCTAAGCAACAAAGCGTTTCAATGACATCGCCTTCTCATTCTCTCTCCGTGCACATGGGACAGTGCTGTTTTTCCCTTCCCCTTGGACTGAGCTGTATCCATTGGTGGAGTATTCAGCCATTTCCCACCAATTTCAGGCAGTGTGAGGGGAGGCAAGCGCGGATATGCTCTGAAGCTCTCTCTCACCGGCACGGCCAGTTCACTCAGGCGCTGGAAGTGAGTAAATTTGATTGCGAACTTCCTCTAAATATCATTTATCTGAGACAGAGAGAAAGATGTTGAACTGGTGGGAAAGAGAGAAATGTACTCCGGATATTCTTCCTTCAGGTATATTCAAACGAGTGCATTTTTGTCCAGTCTGTTTGATGCTCAGAATCCATCTTCACACAGTAATCCTGCAGAAAGGCTTTTTTAACAGGGGCGTTGGAATCTTTGCTGCAACCGGGCAGCAGTTAACATCTGAGCTCCAACTGTCCCAGATGGAGAGAATCCACGTCAAACCCTCACTCACTGAGAGCCATCCCCATGGGCCCTGAGCTGCGGGGCTGCTGACAGTCAAACGCAGAGGAGAGGGTTAAAATGAACCATTGATTCTCCCTCAGCCGCTCTGTCCCAGAGACAGGGAGAGGGACGGCATCAACATGAGGTGTCATTCCCGCGCTGACAGAAGCTGAACAACCCATCAAGTCCATGACGACTCTCTGTCACTGGTATTTCTCTGAGGTTATTCATAATCAGTGATATATGTCCTAATAACGGGGATCGGTGTCTGTGCCATAATACTGTCTCCCACATGCTAATCCATTTGTCATTCACGGCTTTTCATTTCACTGGGAGGACAGTGCTGTGTGAAACAACGTGGGGACTAACGGTAGGGCGTCATGCGCATGGTGCACACCACAACTGATATCTCTCACCTGCATCAGTTTATTCCCACCTCAGGCAAGTGTAACGAGCAGGGGATGTTTTCAATTCATGAATTTCTGGGTTATGGGCCAAGCACGCTCGCCCTGTTCCGCTCTGTTAGCGCTGACCACAGCACTTTCCCGCAGTCTTCAGCTTTTCATCTGGCGTATGGCATGTACCTTAGAGGATGGTGGTGAAAGATCTTCGCTGTTCTTGAATGATAGTCTGTGGTGCAGACGTGTCCCCGTCTTTGTCAATATAGCGTCTATGTTACTTCCCACATTCTGTTGGTTTAACTGTGATTTCACTCAGAATCAGAAAATGTTGTCACAGTGCAGACTGAGGCCTGTAGACCCCCTTCACTGTGCTGGCTCCACACAATGAGGAAATGAATGTGCCGTTCAATTGCTTGATTTTATACGATTGATTGATTGATTTTAATCTGTGCCTAAGTACAGTGAAAAAGCTTTGTTTGTGTTTGGTAAAGGCAGGTCATAGTAATCAAGGACATGCTGATCACAACGTGAGTAAAACAAAATTTGGACTGATTAAGGCATTCAGGTTACTCCCCGCAGGATGTGCGCTCAGAAAGATCTACATTAACAGGTTCAGCATCATTTGAAGTTAGAGAATTTATTTATCAGACTAGTATTGGCCTCGAAAAGAAAAGAGGGGGTTTAATGGGATGGTGGAGGAGATGAAGAATCACACCGAAAAAAATAGGAAAGACTGAGTTGTTTCCTAATGGAGGGGTTCCAGCTGATGTGAGGTTGGTAAGAATAAATAGGAGGGGAATTCCCTCCTTCAGGTGAGTGCATAAGTAGAGGTGAGAATTGTTTGCTTTAGCTCGTCATTAAATGGAAACCAGTTAGCTCAGTCCGCTGGCTAACTGGATTATGGTATAGAGTGAGACCAACAACATGGAATTAATTGTTGCACAGTCTCAAGTTGCCATTAGGATCATCATCTCCCCCGTCCACCTGATCTGTAATACTATGGCGACTCTAATGAATAAGACTTGGTCCGTCGATATAAAACATCATTATCATTGCCATCTGTTGCCTTGAACATTTGGTCACAATCCCAAGAAATGGGACTGAGTCCGTTTAATATTCACTGATCTCTGCCAGAAAAATCCAGCAACAAGACTCGTCCTTATTCCTGTTTGAACGCTCTGTTCCGCACAGCAGCAAACTATTTATTATGACTTTACCAGATTTGCTGACAACATTCAACCTACCCAAAGAGATAAATCTAGTTCTTTTCGATTGGTTTAATGGACTGTGCGAGTTTACAGCAAATGAAATAATTTGAAACGAGCTCAACAATCTTACCCAGAATGTAACCTAGTGCAAGGTCAACGATATGAGAAGGGCCATCAGACTAAAACTTTCCTCCTGTTTCTCTATCCACAGATAGATATTCACCTGGGGAATACTTGCAGCTTTTTAGTTAATAATTGACACCTTTCCCAAAGACAGAGCAATCATCTAAATCAGAAACTGGAGTTTTAGGATAAATTTTGCTTTACTCAACATTGTTTTTCAATTGCGCTTCAGTCTTATGATCCAACACCCACGGTGGCACAGTGGTTAGCACTGCTGCCTCACAGCACTTGAGACCTGGGTTCAATTCCTGCCTCAGGCAACTGTCTCTGTGGAGTTTGCACATTCTCCCGTGTCTGTGTGGCTTTTCTCCGGGTGCTCCGGTTTCCTCCCACAGTCCAAAGATGTGCAGGTTAGGTGAGTTGGCCATGCTAAATTTCCCGTAGTGTTATTGGGGTGGGTCGGTGTGGACTTGTTGGGCTGAAGGGCTGTTTCCACACTGTAAGTAATCTAATCATAACACTTGGTCAATGTCATTAAAAGCAGTTTAAAATCAGGACTGAAGTTATAAACTCGGCAGTTTACGCACCTTTAAGTACCAAGCGCTGAAGAATCGCACCACAGCAGCCAGACTCTAACGCGTCATATTCGTACCTCTGGGACCTTCAACCCAACAGCTGGACTTTCGCTGTGGTTCTGAAATGAAAACTAACGCATAGGAGGTTATATTGACATGAACCTGTGATTATTGGAGCATCGGGTTCACAAAATGACCTAGAAACATATTGTGAAAAACAGACTTCATTTAAAAGTAGGTTTCCATGGGTTCGTGCTTTGTTGACAGACAATGTTACATTGCCGCTGTCACAGGGCTTTTCATTTGATCGGCTTCAATTCGGCACAGAATTCGATTCAATGAAACGTCACCAACGTCCTTTTGAACGTTCATACAGACAACATGAAACATCCTGCACTGAAAACCAATCTTCAAAGGACACGCTGAACGATTTTCATGAACACTGAAGATGCAAGATTTAGTTGAATTTCTGTTCTAATTGTAAAGTGGTGAGAATCCAGGGTGTTTCAGAAAGTCCGAAATTCGTGTTTACTTGTGACAGGAAAGCCAGCCCAGCAAAGGGGAAATCTGTTCCTGAAACCCACAATCCACATGGTCCTTACTCCATGTGCCCAGTTGGACCCCTTTGTGAAGGAGCACGCAGTCTGACAGAGGGTCTGTGAAAATCCTCCACGCTTTGATCTAACGCTGCAACAAGAGCTGTCTATTCCCGCTGTGAGAGCAGTTGGATAAAGGGAAGAACCTTGATATTCCATGGTTTAGATTCACATTGTCCTCGTGGTGTCATTGTTTAAAACTCCTGACCAGAAACAGTACAGAGAGCAACAAGAGAAAGCTATTGAACCCCACGGCCCTACCCCTCAATCTGGTCTCATAATGGCTGATGAAACATTATAATGTATTTTCCCAGCCCATCCACATCCACCTATCGCCCCCTGGGAAACAGATGTCTAAAAACTGAAAATGTCAGTGCGATTGTGTGTGTGTGTGTGTGTGTGTGTGTGTGTGTGTGTGTGTGTGTGTGTGTGGTGCTGGGGTGGGGGGATGGGGTAGACATGTTCAGAGGCAGTGGGTTTCTGCTCGAACTTTGTA
>NC_057717.1:59238434-59248794 GCF_004010195.1 Chiloscyllium plagiosum | reverse complement strand
CAGAGCCGCGCTGGCCCCCATTTTACTGCACCCAAATTTGCGGTTTTTGGGTCTTTCATCAAGCATATGTTTCTCCTCGCCATACCTTCCCTACCTGGTCTTTATCCGTGTGTGCCCCAGCTCCTCAAGTGTTCAGCGAAATAATCCTGACATATTCTTATCACTCTTACCGTTACCACACGTTCAGACAGTGAATTGCAGATAAACAACACTCTCAGGGTGAAAACATTCTTCATAAATCTCCTCCAGAAGTCCACTCCCTTGTCTTTAATGTGTAGCCCTGATTATTAATCCTTCCTATAAGAAGTTTACTCATATCACAAATGTCGATCCCCTTAATGTGCATGTCAATCAGTTCCTCACTCAGCCTTCTGCGCTCTCAGACAAACAGCCCCAGCCTAGCTCGTCTATCTTCATAGTGAGAATGGTTCAGCCCAGGCAATCCCTTGGTCAATCCCCTTTGAACACCGTCCCGTGCAAACACACGATTCCTGCAGTCCGACGACCAGAGCAGAACAAGTTATTTGGAGGGGCCAGTGTTGACTGGGGTATACAAAGCTCAAAATCACACAACACCAGGTTATGGTCCAACAGGTTTGTTTGCAGAGCACTAGCGTTTGCAGCACTTCTCTTCATCAGGACATTGTGGACTGTAAGATCATAGGACACAGAATTTATCACAAAAGTTGACAGTGTGAGTTAATCGAAATTGTTAAGTCTCTAATCTTTTGGAATGAATATGTTGGTTTCAGTTCTTTCATATGTAAATCTCAGAGCTTTTTTAAAAGTTGCATTCTCAAGTGAACTTTAACAATTGGTGTCATATCGGCCCAAATAACGCATTGAAGGTGTGACGTACCCTGTGTGAGGCTGCCAGTGCCCCAGTGTGCAGATTGATTCTAATCCGAAAAAAAAATGGACTGGCAGAATCTTACATGGATGCTTGCAGCTTTTTGAGCAAAATAAATGTAATTCTGCAAATACAAATTCACCCCACAAATTTATACCCGTGTGTGTGTCGTGGGTAGGTATGAGTGTGAGAGAGTGGGTGTGTGTGTATGTGTCTGAATCTGAGTGTAAAGGGGTGTGTCTGTGAGAGGATGCGTGTACGTGTGAGTGTGTGAGTGACAGAGAGAGATCTTGTTTATGAGAGAGGGTGTGCGTGAGTGTATGGAGCTATAGGGATAAGGAATCATTTCGGATTTAGAATCGGATTGGTCCACATAAGCACCAAAAACAATAATGATAACTCTGACAAATGAGAATCTAATCATAACCCATTGACATTGAATGGTTTATAGTAACTGAATTCCTTCGTATAATCGTCCAAGGAACCAGTAATTTTGCGAAACGGAACTTGACCAGCTACATAAATACTTCGGCTACAAAAACAAGTCCGTGGGTAGGCATTTTTTGGGTTATTAACTCAGCTCTTAAATCCATGAAGCCTGCATGGTTTGCAAGGCGCAAATCAGACATGTAACAGATCTCTCTCTCTCTCTCTCTCCATTTGCCTGGATGGGTGAAGCGTAAATAACATTTAAGGAACTGAACACCGTTCACGATAACGCAGTCCCGTAACTGTACCCTAAACAGTACCTGCAATAATTACTCCCTTCTCCGCTAAGGCACAATTGGAGCAGAGTGCACCACTTACACAACGCACTGGTGTCACTCATCCAGGCTTTGTTGACAGAACCTTCAAAGATCAACAACTGTACTGACGACAAAGACAAGGTGGGAAGGTGCATGGAAACGCCATCATTTGCAAGTTACCCTCCAAGGTACATTCCATCATGACTTGGAATCATTACAATCAGTAATAAACACATTGATTTGTGAACTGGACTTCATGGGCAAATTGGCCTACTTCAGCTCTCCACCGTTTATCTTAGAATTTTAAAACATATTGATTACTGTAGTGACCAGACTTGTGCTCAGACCTTTAGATTTTCCCTCAACTGGCGGTTACTAAAGTTCTAGTATCATCCCCAGCCAATGGTCAGCAACAGAACATATCCAAAAGCCCTCTCGACCAACAGACCTTGCTGTCCAACGATCTTCAGTGATCTGTGAATGTGCACTCCAACATCGGTTTGTGTTTCTAAACCACTCAGAATCCTCACTGTTATTGTTTCCTCTTCCCAAATTCATTAAGAATCGAACCCGTGCCGTCATTTGTAAACTTGCTGGTGACTCTGCAGTTTGTTTTCCTGAGTGATTATTTCTCACATGTGAGAGTGGTGGACGGTCTGTCCATAGTGTGACAGAGCAAGTGAGTTTACACCTCAGCGGTAATTGCATCCTTTCCTGCAGTCCCCCAATTGCCTTGACTTCTGGGCGGCGTAGGTATCTTTGTGTCTACAGGTTCAGGCTGCTCATTTGAGTCAGTGGATCATGTGAAAAGGCTGGCTGTTTAAAGGAACACTGTCCCTCTCTGCTGTTGTTATTTATAGGGATGGGGACATTGTGTGTGAGAGAGAGACCGAGGTTAACCTGGAGAGCAGGGAAATCAGATCCTGAGCAGAAACTAATAATATAGTTCGTTAGAAACTGTTCTCAATTCCTCGCAATTTTACTGCAATAATGACAGAGATAAACTTGTTTTAAAGCGAAAGAGTTCACAGATGGGAAATGCAGACTTTAAATCGATCTGAGAGTCACCCAATTCCGCAGGTTCTGATTATTACGGCTAATATAGAAGGGGGAAAACAGCAATCCCAGCCCAGAGAAACCATTCCCATGTTGTGCCTGTGGTCAAGGATTTAACCGGTTATGTGATCTGGGAAGACACCAATATGACGGGACCAGGGTGAGGCTGTGTCAATGTGGGGACTGTGGGAAGGAATCAGTTACCCCACCCAGTGGGACACACACAGGCACCATCACACGGGGAGAGGCTGTTCATCTGCCCCAAGTATGGGAAGGGTTTTATTCGATTTTACAATCTGCTGAGGCACCAGAGAGCGCACAGAGGGTTGAGACCCTTCGCTTGCTCCATGTGTGAGAAAGGATTCATTCAAGTCTCTCACCTGCGGAGACATCAGTGCATTCCCACCGGGGAGAGGCAATTCAGATGCTCAATGTGTGGGAAAGGATTCACTCAGTCCGCTGATCTGCGGAAAGACCAGGGAGTCCACACAGGGGAGAAGCTATTCAGATGCTCAATGTGTGAGAAGGATTTCAGTGATTCATCCCTCCTGCTGATACACCAGCGGGTTCACACTGGGTAGGAGCTGTTTCCCTCTCTGTGAGACAAGGGATTTGCTGAATCTTCAACACGACTGAAACACCAGTGATTGGACACAGGGAAGTGGTCATCCACCTGTTCTGTGTGGGGTAGAGTTCACACATCACTGCAGGACTCTGATTCTGCAGTTACTGTTCACCAGAATCCGAACTGGACCTTGTACATGATGACACTGTTGGAATATCGTTGTTGTTGTTGTTGTTAATCACATTAACTGGGCTGGAGTTGACTGAATTTATATTGCCACTTTCTGAACCTCAGGATGTCTCTCTGGGCAGTAAGTCTTCACAAACAGCAAAGTGACAATGAGCAGAGATCATCTGTTTTGATTCAAATTGGGATTGGAGCATCTGATTCACAGCACCAGATACAAGGTCTGGAGTCAAGCCTTGGCCAACGGCCTGTGTGGAGTTCGCACATTCTCCCCATGATAGTGTGGGCCCCCTCCAGTTGCTCTGGTTTCCTCCAACAAACCAAACATGCGCAGGTTAGGTGGATCAGTCGTGCGAAATTGTCCACAGTGTTCCAGAATGTGCAGACGAGGTGGATCAGCCATGGGAAATGCGGTGTTACAGGGATGGAGTGCAGTGGATGGTAAGGTCAGTGGTATTTGATGGGCCAATGCTCTCCTTCCACACTGTAGGGATTCTATTCTATGACTGAGGCTTAAGGCGACACAGCAGGGTGTTCTTGGATAAGGAGCATGTGGTGTGTAACAAGGCTCTCGATGCCTGTAGATAGAGGTGGGCACCGCAGGGCATACGGTACTTTATCTCCACCGCTACCCCTCCTCCTCCCAACTCTACTTTGATTTAGTCCCTTCCCACGCTGTCACTTGTAATGGTTTGCTTTGCCTGTAATGGGCTTTGTTTATAAATATTCAATTGGTTACACAAATGGTTTACTGCTGGTGATTATATGTTAACAAAAAGCAAAATGATGTCATGATTATTTTTTATGGTGGGAAGGTTGATCTGCTGTGTGTGATAACACTTCTGGGTCGGAGAAATGGGGGGAAAAAGAATGCTTCACAGCTCACAGAATGAGAACTGAAAAGCAGTTAAATCAAACCAAAGGTTCCGACTGGAAAGGAATATTTCCCTGGAGTTTAAGTAACTGGGAAGTGATGGTGTCTGGGAATTGACAGAATAGGATGTTCATCATAGGGTTGGTGTGGACTTGATGGATGAATACCCTATCTCTGCACTATAGGGACTTCATTCTACTCGCATAAAGAAGAATGTACCTATCTCCATATGTTGTGAATCTGTGAAACTCCCTATTCCAAATGCAGTGGATGCCAGGGCAATGAGCAAATTTACTGAAGAGATACAGATGTTGAATTTGCAATGAGTTCAAGGGTGAGAAAGAGCAGGCGGGAGAATCCAGCTCAGACATAGGTGAGCTCAATCATCCCCGTATTAAATGGTGGAGCTGGTTCGAAGGGCTGCATTGCCTCTCCTATGCCCAGTGCTTATCCTCTTACGGTAATAACTGGAAAGCTGAATCCAAAACTCACCACCTTCACCGAGTGAGATTTTCGGAAACAGCAGGATAGTCAGGTAGATTAGCATTCCAAACTTAGATTGTGAGGAAGCATGTGGGAGATAATGATTTTGCAATTTTAAACTGAGGGTAGACAGTGATTTATGGTTTTCGACTGTGTAGTACATTCACAACGCCCAGAATACTCTCTTGTGAATATCTATCCTATACTTTATTGCAAAGCCAAGGTCTCTGATAATGAAAACCAAAACACCCAGGAAACATCGCCTCACCGTGTAATCTGATAAAAGACGTGTGCTAAGTCTGGTGGAATTTAGAACACAGAATTTAGAATGTGGGAAGATTAAATCCAATCCCAAGATCCCGTGCTAAAACAAAGGAGACGACAATAGGATGAGGCAGGATTTGGCTAATGTAGACTGGAAGCAAAGGCTTTACAGTGGGACAGTTGATGGACAGTGGGGGAATATCAAAGCATTTTATCAAACAAGAGGTCTTCTTTGAGTCTTTTATGATGAGACATAGCAGTAACCTAAATAGTGTACTTGCAAAAGGCCTTCAGTCAATATCATTTAGCTGTTCGATGTGCGGCTCACATTCTTATACGTTTGTGACTTGTGGTTTTGAATGGAAGCTGTCTATCAGGATTATCTCCATGGCAACCGCAGTTTAAAACGTCTAGTTCAGTTCAGCACTTTGTGGTTAAACCATGCACCCCTCCCCTACACCCACGTTGCTCACTCAAGTACCTGACAGGCACTTCAGTTGCAGTGGGGTTATCTATCAGGATTCTGATGTGGAGGAGCCTGTGTTGGATAAAGTTATAAATCACACAACACCAGGTTATAATCCAACAGTTTATTTGGAAGTACAAGCTTTTGGAGTGTGCTTTGATTTTCCACTTGATCAAGATTATCTCTATGGTAACAGTTAAGTGCTTCAACAATTAGAGGTCATATGTTCCCCATACAAAAGGTTGCCCTCCAGTAGTGTAAACTGCTATTCTGGCCCGGGGAATAGCTACTCATCACTTTTCTCCCCCTGTCCCATATAGCTTTCTTTTGATTTTTTATGTTTTTCCAATCGCCTACTTTCTCGCTGATCTTTGCTAATTTGTATGCCTTCTATTTCAATTTGATAGACTCCCCTATTTCCATCGACACCCAAGGCAGATAACTCCTTTTCCTACAGTCCGTCATTTTCACTGATATATACTTTCTTCCGTGATCTGAAATCCAAAACAATTTCCTCACTCCTTTCCCCCACAGCCAGTTTTCACACTTTCTCTCTCCTCTCTTTGAAATCAATTCCCTAGCTCCAGTCTATAGGCGAAGAACCAAATCAATGATTCTGCCTAGGAATCTATTGGGTGTTGATGAATCTTACCCCCACCTCCTAGGTTTCCTTCCTGGTCAGAACCATATTGGGGAAAAAAAATAATCTGGAACAACTTATTTTCCTCAGCCCCACCCTCTGATGAAAACCATCCTGCACACACTGGCCAAATCATTTCTGGTTGAACTAAAATGAACCAAAATAGAACTCTAATTGCAGTTGTATCCTTATCCCTTTCCATAACAATCCTGAATCTTCACAAGAGTGTTCTGATAAGTTTCAGCAAAATGTTCCCCCACTGACACTCCGACCAATTGTCAGGATACCAGGGGAGGGGCCATTCCCTGGGACCTGTTCCCTGAGAGAGTTAGGGAGAGAGCTGTCAATGGCAGATTAATCCCACACACCCACAGCCTCCCTCCCTGGCACTGACCCGTACTGCACATACGCCAACAATTGGCCAGCACTGCGCCCGTGCACTGGTCTCCCCTCCTGCAGCACAGGCTCCAGATCACACAGGAGCCTGGGTGATTGACAGCAACTGCTGCCCAATAGGGTGGGGGGGGGGGGCTGGAGTACTGGAAAAATGTGATCGTGAACAGTGAATGAATGTGGAGGATACTGGGGGATGGATAGGTCAGTGAGGGACAGGATCACTGCAGCAGCAGGAGGGAATCCTGGACAAACAGAGCAGTGGGAGAGCCTGACAGGAGAGAAACTACAGGAAGGTTCTGTTTGGAGACTCAGGCAGGGACAGCTGAGAGACAGCATGGCCTGGTCTAATCAGCCTTTTCAAAGATGCTGTTACACAACTCTGAGCCCGATCCTCTCTGGTCCAGAGGTAAAGACACTACCACCCTTTCCTTAGGGGCTAGTTGGAAAGAAGGGAAGATTTTCTCAATCTCACTCATATGGAAACTCCATGAGCTCCTCCCACTTACTGTCTACAGTGCGGATGGAGGAGACAGAGCAGGTGGGAGGGGGCTGGGATATACAGACTGCCTTTCAAAAGGAACTCAACTGTGTTGGTGATATTATCAAGACTCAATACACAGTCACTAGCACAATGCTGGTGTACATGAACGTTATCCAGAATATTAACACCTATAGCTGGGCGACGCAGACCCCAATGTAGAGTCCTGGATATTATTAACAGCTTTGTGCATGGGAGATCATGTCTCATGTACTTGACTGAGTTTTCTGAAGAAGTGACAAAGAGGATTGATGAGGGTAGAGCAGTGGACATCATCTATATGGACTTCAGTAAGGTGTTCAACAAGGTTTCTCATGGGAGACTGGTTAGCAAGGTAGATCTCATAGAATACAGGACAACTGGCCATTTGAGTACAGAATTGGCTCAAAGTTAGAAGACAGAGGGTGGTGCCGGAGGCTTGCTTTTCTGGCTGGAGGCATGTGACTAGTGGAGTGCCACGAGGATGGGTGTTGGATCCACTTCTTTTCGTCATTTATATGGATGTGAACATAAGAGGTGTAGTTCGTAAGTTTGCACATGACACCAAAACTGGAGATGTAGTTGACAGTGAAAAATATTACCTCAGAGTACAACGGCATCTTGATCAGATGGGCGAATGGGCTGAGGAGTGGCAGATTGAGTTTAATTCTGATAAATGTGAGGTGCTGCATTTTGGAAAAGCAAATTTTTGCAGGATTGATACACTTAATGGTAAGGTCCTGGGGAGTGTTGCTAAACAAAGAGATCTTGGCGTGCAGGTTAATAGTTCCTTAAAAGTAGAGTTACAGGTAGATAGGTTCAGGAAGAAGGCAGTTAGTCTGCTTTCCTTTATTTAATGGCGTTCCAAAATTGGCCGAGCCAATAAACTGAACAACCAAAACATGATCTCCCAACTGCTATGCTCAGTGCACTGCTCAATAACAGCTGGCACACCAAACACCACATTCACGGACCTGTCTACCATCAACCCCACTTTCAAGGAACTATCAATCCACACTCTAAGATCTACTTATTTGTCAACACTTCCCAGGAACTTGCCAATATGAGTTTGAGTCTTATCCTGGTAACACCTCTCCAAAATCAGGAAGAATACAATTGAATGCAGTGTTCTAAAGTTGGCCTCACCAATGCCCTATACAGCTACGACATGACCTCCTAATTCCTATACTCAGTGACAGAATCCCAACAGTGTTGAAAGAGGCCATTTGGCCCATGAGACCTTTCCAACCATCGAACAGCTTGCATGCCACCTAGCATTTCTCACAGCTAATCCACCTAACGCGAACATCTTTGGATTGTGGGAGGAAACCAGAGCAGCTAGAGGAAGTACACGCAGACACACATAGGGAGAGAATGTGCAAACACCATTCAGAAAGTGGAATCGAAATAGAATCCCTTTACTGATCAGTGCACTGACCAATGAAGGGCAGCGTCCCAAATGCCACGTTCAACATCCTGAAACTCTATTTTGCAGAAATTATGCAATTGCTCTGAGCCCTTCAGAGGGATGCAGGGGACGGGTAGAAAACAGGTACTGGGTTGAGGTATAGATATATAACTCTCCATCCCGCCTCTCCCGCTCTGTTGCCCCCTGTCTGACACCCCGTGTTCCCTATTGCCCCCATTTCTATAAGGTCACCCATCAGCCTCTGACGCTCCAAGGAAAACAACCTATTCAGCCTCTTCCGATAGCTCAAATCCTCCAACACTGGTAACATCCTTTCAATTTTTTTCTGACCCCTTTGAGATTGGAGAATATTGTTTTGATAGGAAGGAGACCAGAGTTACATGGAATATTCCAAACGTTGCCTAACCAATGCCCTGTGCAGCCGCAATATGACCTCCCGACCCCTATTATACAATGCTTTGAACAATAAAGGAAAGCATACCAAAACTGAAACAACTGGAGATGCTGTAAACCATAAAGAAGAATAAAAGAAGTTTCTAGAAAAGCAGAGCAGATCTGTAGCATCTGTGAAGAGAAGTTAGAGTTAACGCTTCTGAGAAAGGGTGACCGGACCCGAAACATTAGCTGATTTTTCTTGACCGATGCGGCGTGACCTTCCAACATCTGTGAAAGTTTAAAGGGAATTGTGTCAGGCAGGTTTCTTGTGCAGAAGGTGGTCAGTGACAACAACTTTCTCTCCTGGGAGATGGTAAAAGCAGAAACAATCACAACGTTCAAGAGGCATTTGGACAGAGAGATAAGCAGGTATGGGTTGGCAGGGATTTGGATCATATACAGGCAGATGGAATTAATTTGGAATAGCATTATGATCCGCACAGACATGGTGGGCCGATTATTCCAGTTCTGTACTGTTCTGCATTCCGGGGGCGAGAATCTTTTTTGAAGAAGCAACAAAGAGGATTGATGAGGGCAGAGCGGTGGACATGATCTACATGGACATCAGTAAGGCGTTCGACAAGATTCCCCACGGGAGACTGGTTAGCAAGGTTAGATTTCATGGAATACAGAGAGAACTAGTCATTTGGGTACAGAACTGACTCAGAAGGCAGAGGGTGGTGGTGGACGTTTGTTTTTCAGACTGAAGACCTGTGACCAGTGGAGTGTCACAAGGATCGGTGCTGGGTCCACTCCTTCTCATCACTTATATAAACGATTGGGACGTGAACATAGCAGGTATTCGTAATTTTGCAGATGACACCAAAATTGGATGTGTAGAGGACAGTGAAAATTATGACCTCAGAGTACAACGGGACTTAATCTGATGGGCGAATGAGCTGAGGAGTGGCAGATGGAGTTTAATTTAGAAAAATGTGAGGTGTTGCATTTTGGAAACTCAAATCTTAGCAGGGTCTCGGGAGCATTGCTGAACAAAGAGACCTTGGAGTGCAGGTTCATAGCTCCTTGGAAGTGGAGTCGCAGGAAGAGAGGATAGTTAAGGCGGCTTTTAGTATGCTTTTCTATCATGGTCAGAGCATTGAGTATAAGAGCTGGGAGATCATATTGAGTCTGCAAAGGACGTTAGTTAGATAACTTTGGCAATATTTCATGCAATTCTGGTCTCTTTCCTATCAAAACAATATTGTGAAACTTGAAAGGCGTCAGAAAAGGATTACACGGATGTTACCAGGATTGGAGGATTTGAGATATAGGGAGAGGTTGAATAGACTGTTTTACCTGGAGGGTCAGAGGGGTGACTTAAAGAAGGTTTATAAAATCAGGAGTGGCAGGGATAGGGTAAACAGACAAGGTCTTTCCCCTGCAATGTTGGGGGTGTGGGTGGAGAACGAGTAGGGGGGGAGACAAACAGACTGGGGGGGAGGAGAGTTAT
>NC_057717.1:59221375-59238349 GCF_004010195.1 Chiloscyllium plagiosum | reverse complement strand
GTTTCAGAAAAATCTCCAAGGTTATTCTTAGGACTGTGGAGTTAAAGGGAGAGGCTGACTAGGCTGGGGCTTTTTTCCCGGGAGCCCAGAGACGAAGGGGTTACCTCATAGAGGAGCACAGACGGGGTGAATAGCCAAGGGCTTTGTTTCCACCCAGTATCGGGGAGTTCAAAACTACAGGTCGTTGGGTTGAAGGTGAGAGGGGGAAAGATGGAAAAGGGACCTGAGGGGCAAACATTTCACGAGGAGGTTGCTGTGTGTATGGAATGAGCTGTCATAGGAGCAATGAATGCATGGAGGATTACAACATTTAAAAGGCGTCTGGAGGGATACATGAATAGAAAGTGTTCAGAGTGATATAGGCCAACTATCCCAAATGGGACTGGATCAGTTTACGATATCTGGTTGATATGGACGAGTTGGACTGAAGGGTCTGTTTCATGCCGCATAACTCTATGACTCGAAGTGCTTAAGCAAAATGGTGGAAATCTGAGATAAAAACAAAACGTGCTGGAGATCCTCAGCGTTCGAGCAGCACCTGAAATGGTGACAGATGCAGGAAACATTTCATCCTTGAAGTAGTGTTTAGGTGATCACACCAGGCACGTGCGCTTGATGACCAGTATGGAGAAGTTGGGGGCATTGTATTCAACAGTTTTACACGAGAGAATCAGACTCCATTTTATTCTGTATTTCTCTGTGACTCCCTCTTTTCGGGAGCAGGCAGGATTGGGAAGCAGTGGAGAATGTAAATGATGTGTGACCTTCCTAGTGAGAGGATTCGAGTACAGGAGCAGGGATCCCTTTCTGGAAGGGCTTTGGTGAAACCACACCTGGAGAACTGTGTGTACCTTTGTTCCCCTTTCCCAAGGAAGGCTGTCCTGGTTATTGAGAGAGAATAAAGGAGGATCATCAGATGAGTCCTGGGATGTGTAGATAGGTAAGGACTGCAGATACTGGAAGTCAGAGTCTATACAATGTGAACCAGGAAAAGCGCAGGTCAGGCAGCATCAGAGGAGCAAGAAAGTTGATGTTTTGGCTCAGGATCCTTTGTCAGTCCCGATGAATAGTCCTGACCCGAAACGTCAACATTCCAGCCCCATCGTATTCATGCTGGTCATCAAGCACCTATTTATTCTAGTCCCACGTTCTGGCACTCAGCGTGTAACCGATATTGAAGTGCTTGGTGTGATCATCTCAACACTTCTTCAAGGCTGTAATGTTTCCTGCATCTCTCACCATTTCAGGTGCTGCCCGACCTGCTGAGGATCTCCAGCACTTCTTATTTTTATTGCAGATTTCCACCATTTTGCTGAAGCACTTAGAGTCAGAGAGCTGTACAGCTCCATATGTTGCTGACTCTGATTCCTGGGGATGTCAGGACTGATGGATGAAGAGGGACTCAATCCTCATTTAAGACTCCACCTCCTCTGGTTTTCTGAGCAGCTGACTACATCACTCATATTCTACCTCCCATTTCCTGAACTGAATCTGACCCATCTAAGCCTACACTTTATTTCCCATCCCTCTGCCGGACTAGTTAAAACCTCACCAATGGAACTGGCAATAGCCCCCACCAGGGGATTTCATCCAGCCCTGCCCAGGAGTAACTGTTCTGGCTGGTACAGGTCCCACCTAACCCAGAAACGATCCCAATGCCTGAAGAATCTAAACCCTTCATTAGTACATCATTTCTCCAGCCAAACATCCAGCTGATCTATCCTCTTATTCCTACTCTCATTAGCACATGGCACTAGTGGCAATTCTGATATTATTACATTTCAGGAGATACATTTTAATGGATCTCTGATTTTCTTTTATAGTTTTCAGGCCCTCATCCCTTTATCTCGCAATGTCGTTGGTATCTGTGTTCCATAACCATGAGCTTTTTACCCTCTAGCTCCAGAATGACCTGCAGCCGCTCCATGATATCACGGATCCTGGCACCAGGGACGTAACATACCATCCTGAACTCATTCTTATGGCCACAGAAGTGCCCGCCCTGTCCCTGACCATTGAATCCCCTGTCACTGCAGCCCTATCACTGACTTTCCTCCTGTTCTTTGCAGCAGAGATCTCTGTGGTGCCATGAACCTCGCTGGTGCTGATTGCCCCTGAGAGGCCACCCCACCCGGTACCCCCAAACAGAATCCCAAGCGGGATATCTGTTTGATAAGCGGATGATCACTGGGGACTCCTGCACTCCCTTCCTGAGCCTTTTACTTGATCTGATGGTCACGCATTCCCTTTCTGTCCGTGGAACCCTCATCTGCAGTGTGACTAAATCACTAAACGCACTGTCCATAACATTCTCAGTATTGCAGATGCTCCACAGTGAGTCCACTCACTGCTCCAGCTCTGAAAAACTGGTTCTTAGTAGCTGCAGAGGGCACACTTCCTGCACACATAGCCGTCAGGTAGACTGGAAGCATCCCTTACTTCCCACATTGTATAAGAGGAGCACACCACGGGTCTGAGGTCTCCTGTCACAACATCGCTCTAGATTCAGCTAGTTATTCCCTTTAAGAGAATTTAAATGAGCTAGTAACCTTCCTTCCCTTGAAACATTTCTATTATAATCAAAAGCACCGAACTTTAACTAAACTGATATGTTATATTTTTAAAAATCTTAACAAATACTCCGCAGGTATCACTTACAAATTGGCTATTCCCATTGGGACCATGTGAATTTCTGAATGGCCTGAACTAAAACTGAGTTTCTGCTTCACCTTCTCCCTGTCTCTACTCCTTCTGTTTTCACCCAACTTCAAAACACACTCATTGAGCCAAGCAGCACTCTCAGTGCAGCCCTATCATTTTCATTGTCTGCTCACACCGAAACTGCCCTCAGCCTCATGTACTGTTCCGTGCATCTCAATGGGAGCTCAGGAACTGCATCTCATCTTTCAGTTCAGCTCTTTGTAACTGCAGAGTCAACATAGATTCAGCAGTTTCTGGATGAACAGACAGTTATCAGAATCTGGAACATTCCACCTAAAAATGTGCAGGAATTTGAGTTCGTAAGGAATTTTAATAAGACGTTTGCAGGGAGTTGAAAATAGGGAGTTTACAAGTTAATATCATGAAGTGGGGTGATTGAGACTAAATCTGACAAATCTTACAAACATACGAGGTATAATTTGGATACAACTGTGCTCCCTCTCAGGCCAAATCGCCCAAGGGTGATCCAAACATGAACTTGAGAACCCTTCTGCTTTTTGCTTGACAAAAGTACTGGAGATATTTTCCCACAAAACAGACAAACCTTTCTCCTTCCACAGTTAAATGCCAATGATATTCAGATCCTGATGACTCCGCTGACTTTGGAAACTTGCTTTCGAGATCCCGGTCTAATTTATTCTCAATATCCTATAAAAAAGAATTCACAAAACAAATCTCACAGTCAGTGCAAGATGAATAGTAAAGACAAATATTTCTCTGGTATGTGTTTGCTGTGTAAATGCTCCTCTTCAAATCGCCCCTCCCCCACCCAGGAAGAGGACATGTCCATGCGCCTCACTGTACCTTGCCCCAAATAAAGATGGCGGTCAAAACCCAGGACCTATCACCGCCTGAGGCCCTCAGCCGCTTTCCCATTTGCGGCAAACTTGGGATCAAGAGTTTCTAATTCAGAACTAGCGACCTGTACAGAGGTGTAATTAAACCCTCCCAGTCTGAACTGAAGCATTCCATCCAATTTCCACTGCCACTCTCCCCCTTTCCCGTTTCCGGCTCCTGCACACAGCAAGGGTATATCCGGGTCCAGTGAGTTTCCTCAGAAACAATGGAAGCTGGGAAAATTCAAATCCCCAGTGTGGAAACAGGCCATTCGGCCCAACAAATCCACACAGACTCTCCAAAGAGTATCTCAACCAGACCCATTACCCTACCCTGAAGAGTATCTCACCCAGACCCATTACCCTACATTTCTCCTGACTAGTGCACCTAATCTACACATCCCTGAACACGACAGGAAAATTAGCCTGGACAATTCACCTAATCTACTCATCTTTGGACTGCAGGAGCTAAGGCTAAAAGAGTAAATAATAGGTGGGGATGGCCGACCATTCAACAACATGGCATCAATGTTTCCTCATCTCCTCTCCCCAACCTTATCCCAGACACAACCCTCCAACTCAGCACCGCCCTCCTGAACTGTCCCACCTGTCTATCTTCCTTCCCAATTATCCACTCCACCCTCTCACCATTACCCCCACCTGCATTTTCCTATCATCTTCCCAACTACTTTCCCACCCAGACCCACACAACCATCCTATAATCTGTCAGCCCTCTTCCCCACCCTCACATTCCTGATGAACCGATTAGGCCCAATATGTCAATTCTCCTGCTCCTTGGATGCTGACTGTCCTGTTGTGCTTCTCCAGAGCCACACTTTAACACAAGCTGGAAGATCAATACCTCATTTTGTACTTGGGGACCCTTCAGCGCTCTGGCCTCAATCTTGAATTCCATAACTTTAGGCCTAAGTCTTCCCTGCCTAGTGTCCTAGTCCCCCACCCCATACACCAGGCTTTGTTGTTGCACTGTCTGCCATTACACACTACCTATGCATAGCCGCTAACAGTCCCCATAATCAGCTATTCATCTCCCCCAGCCAGATCATTATCCACTCCATTGTCCAACTGCTCCTATCTATCTCTTTGGTCTCTAATCCCATCTATCATTTACTCTTTAACCCCTACCTTCTGCATATAAACTGATATGTTTTCTCAGTAATTTCAGTTCTGAGGAAGGGTAATCGGATCCGAAATTTTAACTTTCATTTCGCTTCACAGATGCCGCCAGGCCTGCTGAGCTTTTCCAGAACCTCCTAATTGTTGTTTCTTATTTACAATATCCGCAGTTCTTTTGGTTTTCATTTACTGGGAGCTTGTCGTTCAGGTCTAGCAGGCAACATCGTGTGTTTATAAACCCTCTCAGTACACAAACACAATTTCTCTCCCAGTCTGTGCTGTCTCTCCCACTTCCGTCACACTCACTGGGATAGCACCAACCCCACCCCCACCTCACAGTGACACTGCCCCTGCACATCTCAAGGTCACGTTTTGGTCTGCTGGACCCACCCTTCATTCACTCCCATTGGCTGGAGGATCACACCAACTCTCCTATTGGTCTGAAGCTGCTGTCAATCAGGCAGGATCCATGTGACGAGTGGTGGGTTCCTCCCATGAGGGTCGGAGTCTCAGGGGTGACCACATAGAGGTTTATAAAATCATGAAGGGCATGGATAGGATAAATAGACAAGGTCTTTTCCCTGGAGTGGTGGAGTCTAGAACGCGAGAGCATAGGTTTAAGGTGAGAGGGGAAAGACAATGAAAGGATCAAAGGGGCAACTTTGTTCATGTTGAGACTGGTACGAGTATGGAATCTTCTGTCAGGGAAGTGGTGGCAGCTGCTACTGTTACACCATTTGAAAGGCATCTGGATGATTATATGAATAGGAAGGGTGTAAAGGGATATGGGCCAACCGCTGCCATACAGGACTAGATTAGGTTGGGATAAGTGGTTAGCATGGACGAGTTTGACCGAAGGGTATGTTTCTGTGCTGCATTTTTCAATGGCTCTGCCCTGGGATGAGCTTCATCATTCACAGTGAATGGGACAGCATCACAGAATACAGGGGTTGGGGGCTATTCAGCCCATTGGGGCTGGACTCTCTCCCTCTGGAGATGCAGTAAATCTGTCCCAACTCCCCTCACATTTACCTGAAGCCCTCCAAATTTATCCTCAAATAGTTAAATTCCAAATCTGTTTTGTAATAACTGCTGAATCTGCATCCAGCTGTGGTTAAAACTGTTCTAGATGCTCAGAATCTACTCAGTAAAATAATCTTCACATTTTTACCCTGAATTATTTGCCAGTTACCTGATAGTAGTCCTAAAAATTTTGACGCTAATAATTTCTTTCTCTGTAAATTAAATATCCTGTAAACAAATCGGCTCCTGCTCCAAATCACTGCTTAACCTTCTCAGCTCCAAGGAGAATTATCTGAGCTTCTGCTAACTCTCCATAAAAGAGAAACCTACCTTAAGTTTATTTTATTAGTGTCATACAGATGTTCAACACAGAAACAGGCCCTTCAGTCCAACTCGTCCATGCCGCCCAGATATCCTAAATTAATCTCGTCCCATTTGTCAACACTTGGCCCATATCCTTCTAAACCTTTCCTCATCACGAACCCAATCAGATGCCTTTTAAATGTTGTAATTGTGCCAGCCTCCACACTTTCTCTGGCAGCTCATTCCATACACGTACCACGTTCAGCATGAACATATTGCCCCTCAGATCCCTTTTAAATCTTTTCCCTCATACCTTAAGCCTGTGCCCTCTGGTTTTGGACTCACCTAACCTTGGAAAAAGACCCTGGTTGTTCACCCTATCCATGTCCCTTACGATTTTGTCAACCTCTAAGATCATCTCTCAGCCCCAGCCTATTCAACATCTCCCGATAATTCAAACCCTTAACCCTGGCAACATCTTTGCCATTCTTCTCAGAGTCCTTTCAAGTTTTGTAATATCACTTCTACAGCGGGGAGCCCAGGACTGAAGGCAGCATTCCAGAAGTGGCGGAATCATTGTCCTGTTGAGCCACAAAATAATTCTGCGACTCCTGCACTCAATGCACTGACCAATAAAGGCAAGTACACAAAACATCTTCTTCACTACCCTGCCTATCTATGATTCCACTTTCAAGGAACTATGAACATTTGCACTCCAAAGTCTCTTTGTTCAGCAACACTCCCCAGGACCTTCCGAATAAGTACGTAGGTCCTGCCCTGATTTGCTTTTCCAAAATGCAGCACCTCACATTTATCTGAATTACACTCCATCTGCCACTCCTCAGCCCATTTGATTGAAGTCCCATTGTACTCTGAGGTAACCTTCTTCGTTGTCCACTACACCTCCAATTTTGATGTCTACTGTAAATCTACTAACAAAACTCATATATTCACATAGAAATCATTGATATAAATGATGAAAAGCAGTGGACCCTGCACCGATCCTTACAGCATATTGCTCATCACAGGTCTCCAGTCCGAAAAGCAACCCTCCACCAAGACCCTTTGTCTCCAACCTTCCAGCCATTTTTGTATACAAATAGCTAGTTCTCTCTGCATCCCATGGTGTCTAATTTGCTAACCAGTCTGTTCTGTAGAACCTTATTGAATGTCTTTCTGGAGTCCAAGTCAGTGATTTCCATGTTCAAAGCCGTGCTGACTATCCCTAATCATTTCTTGCCTTTCCAATTACATCTAAATCCTGTCCCTGAGAAGCCCTTCCAACAACTTACCTGACTTAAGGCTCACTGGTGTATTGTTCCCTGAACTTTCCTCATCATCTTTCTCAAATAATGGCACTTGCCATGCAGCACCACACCTGTGGCTGTCAGTGATAACTCAGCAAGGGGCCCGGCAATCACTTCCCTAGCTTCCCACAAGGTTCTGGGATTCACCTGATCATGTACCAGGGATTTATCAATCTTGATGCATTATACAAGATTCAGTATCTCCTCCTAACTAATATGGACACTTGTCAACTGAACACTATTTATTTCTCCAACCTCTCTCGTTTCCATATTTGATTTCAGTAAAAGCTGACATGAAATCCTCGCGTATCATCTCTCCCATCTCCTGCAGTTCCACAGACAGCCTTGTTGATCTTTGAGGGTCCCTATTCTCTGTCTGTTTACTCTTTTGTCCTTAGTGTATTTGTAGAATCTCTTTGGATTTTCCCTAAACCTTTTTCCCTAAACTATCTCATGTCCCGTTTTTGCCCTCCTGGTTTTCCGCGAGTATACTCCTCCTGGCCCAATACTCTTCCAGGGATTCATACAAACCCACCTGTCTATATTTGCCATATCCCTCCTTCATATTATTGACCAGATCCTCAATTTCTCTCGACAGGCAACATTCTCTACAGCTACCAGCCTTGGCCTTAACAGGAACATACTCTCTGCATACTACAGACCTATGGAGGCAATGGCAGATGAGGACAGAGGTCAGTAAAGAGGTTGTGTTGGGAAAGCTAACAGACTATACGTATTTGGGTCTCCTGGCCCTGATGGAATGCATCCAGGGAACTCTAAGAGATGACAGAGGGTAAATAGCAGCTGCACTTGCGACAGTTCACGAAACGTTGCTGGACTCTGGGACGGTTCTGACAGACTGGAAAGCTGAAAATGTGATGCCAATATTTTAATGTGGACCTGTTAGCTTAACGTCTGTCATGGGGAAAATGCCTGAATCTCTCAAGGAAGAAATAGTGAGCTATCTAGATAGAATTTGTCTCATCGAGCAGACACAGCATGATTCATGTTTAATTAATTTGAGGACATTACGTGCACGTTGGACAACGGAGACCCAGTGGATATGGTGTATCTGGATTTCCAGAAGGCATTCAACATGATGCCACACAAAAGGCTGCTGGGTAAGATGCACGGCATTCTGGATAATGTATTAGCATGGATGCAGGATTGATTAACTGACAAAAAGTAAAGAGTGGGGATAAATGGGTGTTTGGACTAGTGTTGGGACTACAATTGTTAACAATTTACACAGATGTTTTGGAGTTGAGGACCAGGTGTCAGAGTTCACACTTGACATTAAGATGAGGCAGAGCAATGTGTGCAAAGGCCACTGTAAGTCAATACAGGGATAGGATAGATGACGTGAGTGGGTAAGGCTCTGGCAGATGGAGGAAAATATTGGGAAATGTGAGGTCATTCGTTTTGGTTGGATTAACAGCAAAATAGATTATGTAATGGTGAAAACTTGCAGCATGCTGCTGTGCAGAAGGAGCTGGGTGTCCTTGTGCATGAATCACAGAAAGTTCGTTTGCAGGTGCAGCAAGTAATTAAGGCAGTGAAGGGATATTGTCCTTCATTGCTCGAAGGATGGTTATGTTGCAGCTGTACAGCGTGTTGGTAAGGCCACACCTGGAGTACTGTATACAGGTTTGGTCTCCTTACTTCAGGAAGGATGGACTGGCACTGGCGGGGGTGCAGAGGAGGTTCACTAGTTCGAGACTGGAGTTGCGAGGGTTGCCGTATGTGGAGAGATTGAGTAGACTGGTATAATATACATTGGAATTTTGAATAATGGGAGGTTGTATAGGAAAAAAATAAAATTATGAAGGGAGTCGATAAGATAGAAGCAGGGAGTTTATTTCCATTGGGGACGGGGCAAACTAGAGAACATAGCATCAAAATAAGATGGTATCAGATTTAGGACTGAGTTGATGAGGAACTTCTTCAGCTAAAGGGTTGTGAATCTGTGGAATTCCCTGCTGAACGCAGCAGTTGAGGCTTTCATCTTGAATGTCTTTTGGTCAAAATGTAGATTTACGCATAGGAAAGGGATTAATGGTGATGATGACAGAGCAAGAAATTGGAGTGAGGACATGAAAAGATCAGCCATGATCTTATTGAATGTCAGAGCAGGCTTGAGGGGCCAGATGGCCTACTCCTGCTGCTATTCCTTATATTCTTATGTTCCCACTTTCCAGCCGTCCATTTACCTGGGAATAGCAAAGAAATATTGAAAGTTCTTGCCTCGTACCGTCAAAATTCACCTTTGTCCAATTTAGAACCTGAACTTTTAGATCTTTTAAAACTAGTAGAAAGATCAGAGAATTCCAGCAGGCCATTCAGTCCATCAAATCCACGCTGACCCTCAGACTCCCACCCTAGCTATGTAATGCTGCATTTCCCATGGATAATCCACCGAGTCTGCACTTCCATGAACACGATGGGCAATTTAGCCTGGATAATCCATCCAACCTGCATATCTTTAGATAGTGGGAGAAAACCAGAGCAACCAGACGAAATCCACGCAGATAATAACAACCAGGATATCATCTCTTTCTTATTTCCCAGTTCCACCCAAATAACTTCACTGGATGCACTCCCATGAATATCCTCCATAAGCACATCTAAAATGCTATCCCTGATCAAAAACACCACTCCAACTCCTCTCATGTCCCCCTTTCTATCCTTCCTCTTGCATCGATACCTTGGAACATTAAGATGTCAGTCCTATCCATCCCTGAGCCTCGTTTACATAATGCTCATGATATCCCAGTGCCACGTTGAAAACCATACCCTGAGCCCATCTGCCTTCCCTGTCAGGCCTTTTGAATTGAAATAAGTGCCGTTTAACTGGTCAGTCATACCTGGTTCTGTACCTTGCCCTTGCCTGCCTTGACTGTGTGACTTCTGAACTGTACCAGCCTCAGACTTACCTCTTTTCTCATTATCTCTTTGGGTTTACCCACACGCCCTCACTGATGTAATGCCTCCCGACTAGCACTAGCAAACATTCCTATCTGGATATTAGAAACCTTACAATTCAGGTAAAATCCATCCTTCTTATGCATGTCAACTCTACTCCAGAGGAGATTACAATGATCCAAAAATGTGAATCCTACACCAGCTCCTTAGCCACTCATTCATCCCCTCCATCCTACTATTCCTCCTCTCACTAGCATGTAGCACTGGGAGTAATCCAGATATTAGGACCAACGAGGACCTACTTTTCCAGGCTAATTTGCTATATTCTCTCTGCAGAACCCCATATTATCCCCTTCCTATGTCATTGGTATCAATGGACAACGACCTCCCAGTAGTCATTCTCCCCTTTGAGAATAGTCTGCTCCCTCTCTGAGACATCCTTGACCCTGGCACCAGGGAGGGACCACTCCATTCTGATGTCTCACTGTCAGCTGCAGAAACGGCAATCTGTGCCCTCTCCCAGAGAGTCCCTAATCGTCATTGATCACCTGGAACCTGATATACCTCTCCTTACGTTAGAGGTACCTGGGCTGTCAGTGCTATATTCTCCTGAAAGTCTATGACCACCTACATTTTCCAGAATACTATACTTGTTTGAGATGGGAAGAGCCACAGGAGACTACTTCTCTACCTACCTACCTCTCCTACCTTTCCGAGGTGTAACTCACCTACCTGACTGTACCTGCAGTTTTCCAGTTGAAACTGCCATTTATCACACACCCTGACTCGTGTAAATTCTTCATTACCATTAAGCACTGCTCCATCTGATCCATGAGATCCAAGAGGATTTGCATCCTCACTTCCTGCAGACTATCGTCAGAATCATTGAAACTCTTCCTAATCTCCGACATCCTCCAGGAAGAGCACGTCACTGTACGAACGGCCATCTCTGCACCTTGATCTGTAGACCCAGAAAAAGGCAGAGTCTTACAGCTTTACAAAAGACTACTCTCGAATACATAGTACCTGTATTTTATATTTAAATCATTCAACCAAAAGATCATAAGACAGGCATTTAAACTAATAAACCCTCACCCCACTGAATGTTATGGATTTTTAGAAATAAAACAGACCAACATTTACCTTTTAAGAGACTGAAATCCACTGAACTGATCCCCGGCTGTGAGTCACAGCCATACAGCACTGAAACACCCTTCGGTCCAACTCGCCCATGCTGACCAAATGCACCAACCTAATCTCGTCCCATTTGCCAGCACTTATGTGCGATATCCCTCTTAACCCTTCCTATTCATATACCCATCCAGGTGCCTAATAAATGTTGCAATTGTATCAGCCTTCATAACTTCCTCTGACAGCACATTCCATAAACGCACCACCGTTCCATGAAAAAGTCTCCCCTTAGGTCTTTTTATATCTTTCCACTCTCACGCTAAACCTATGCCCTCTAGTTCTAGATTCCCCCTCCCCAGTGAAAATACCTTCTCTATCTCTCTGATCCATGCTCATGATTTTATAAACCTCTGTGGTCACCAGTCAGCCTCCGACACTGGAGGAAAAACAGACCCAGCCTATACTGTCTCTCCCAGTAGCTCAAACCCTCCGACCCTGGCAACATCCTTGTAAATGTTCTCTGAACCATTCAAGTTACACAACATCCTTCTGATTGGTGGAGAACAGAATTGCACACAATATTGCAAGATGGCCAAACCAATGTCCTGAACAGCTGCAACATGACATTCCAACTCTTGTAGTCAATGCTCTGACCAATAAAGGCAATCATATCAAACACCTTCACTATCCTATCTACCTTCGCCTCTACTTTCGAGGAATTATGAACCTGCACTGCAAGGTCTCTTTGTTCAGCAACACTCCCCAATACCTGTCCATTATGTGTCTCAGTCCTGCTAAGCTTTGCTTTTCCAAACTGCAGCACCTTGCCTTTATCTAAATTAAACTCCATCTGCCACTGCTCAGCCCATTTGCCCATCTGATCAAGATCCCATTATAATCCGAGGTAACCTTCTTCACTGTCCGCTACACCTCAATTTTGGTGTCATCTGCCAACTTACGAACTATACCTCCTATGTTCACATCCAAATAATTTATATAAATGACAAAAAGCAGACGACCCAGCACCGATCCTGTGGCACTTCACTGATCACAGGCCTCCAGTCTGAAAAACAATCCTCTACCACCACCCTCTGTCTTCTAACTTCGAGCCAGTTCTGTAACCAAATGGCTAGTTCTCCCTGTATTCCGTGAGATCTAACCTTGCTAATCAGTCTCCCATGGGGAACCTTGTCGAATGCCCAACTGAAGTCCATATGGATCACATTGACCGCTCTGCCCTCATCAATCCTCTTTGTTTCATCTTCAAAAAACAGCTCAATTAGGTACGTGACACATGATTTCCCACGCACAAAGCCATGCCGACTATCCCTAATCATAGAACATAGAAATGTACAGCACAGAACATGCCCTTTGTCCCATGATGTTGTGACGAGATTTAATCCTAATGTAAAACAAAGTAACTTAACCTACTCACCCCTCAACTCAAATCAGAGCAGACCTCTGCAGTTCTGCCACACCCAGTTGTGAATGGTAATGGACAATTAAACAACTCACTTGAGGAAATATTACAGATATCCAGACCCTTACTGATGGATGGGTCTCACATATCCATGCAAAAGTAGGTGACAACATTTGCAGCAATTTTCAGGCAGATGCAAAGTGGGATGATCAATCTCAGCATTCTCCAGCGGTTTCGAACCTCATAGCTGTGAGTTTGAATCCAGTTTGATTTAGTTCGAATAATATCAAGAAATGGTTAAGTAAAGGCTATAGGTCCTGCTAACATTCTGGCAACAATATTGATAGCTTGTGCTCCAGACCTTGCCACCTATCAAGTCACGTATCGCTCCAGCACTGGCATCTACCGACAAAGTGGAACATTGTCCAAAGATGATCAACACAATAACACATGGCAAATCCAACCCAGGCAATTTTGATCAATCGGTCCACACTCGATCAGCAGTAAAGTAATGGAAGATATCATTAACAGGGCTATCAAGCCGCAGCTGCTCAGCAACAGCCAACTGAGCGACACTCATTTTAGGCTCCACCAGGGCCACTCAGCTCCCGATTGGGGCACCGCCCTGATTCACAACCAAACAGCCAGCTGAATCCCAGAGGTGAGGTGAGGGTGACAGACCAGTCCCACTCCAAGACCACTATTTCTAGCTGATTCCAGCCTCACCTCAGCTCATATACTGAAACCCTCATCCATCAAGTGTTATGATTTTTAGATTACTTACGGTGTGGAAACAGGCCCTTCGGCCCAACAAGTCTATATCGACCCTCCGATGAGCAACCCACCCAGACACATTTCCCTCTTCACCTGACAGTAAGGGCAACTTAGCATGGCCTGTTCACCGATCCTGCACATATTTGGATTGAGGGAGGAAACCGGAGCTCCCGGAGGATAATCCACGCAGATACGGGGAGAATGTGCAAACTCCACACAGACAGTTGCCCGAGGCGGGAATTGAACCTGGGTCTCTGGCGCTGTGAGGCAGCAGTGCTAACCACTGAGCCACCGTGCCGCCTATAACCAGACTTAATTATCCAAACACACTCCTGGCTAGCCTCCCAAACTCAACCTCCCTGTAATCTCAAGAAAAATCGAAAACTCTGTCGCCCACATGCTCACTTCTGCCCAAACATGTTCATCCGTCAAAAGGCTCATATTCATAAGCAACAACAATTTTAAAAACTCATTCTTGATTTAATTCCTGGCTGTAATCAACCCGAGCTCCCGGTACTACACATCCTTTGAGACCTCAACAACCCATTTTCTTTGAGACACCCAATGATTTGTTAATTCATTACTTCAACTATGTGGATGATTCTACAGTTGCTAAAGCAACATGGTCTGGAATTGGCAGACAAAATCTCACAAGTCTGTTTTCCCCCATTAAGACTATCCGCAAAACCTGCTTTTTGGCAATGTTTTGGTCACCTGACCTAACATCTCTATTTCTGGCCTTATGTCTAAAGATCTCAATAATATTTTTGTGAAATTATAAACATCATAATAAAACTATAAACCATCATCTTCAAATCATCACTGTTGCTGTAATGAATAATCTGTTATGTCTCTTACCCAACCACAATGTAGGAGCACCTTTACCACACAAACTGCAGCTGCACAAGAAAGTCAAACATCACCCTCTCCACAGTCAACAGGGGTTTGGCATTAATCACTGGTATCTGTGGAATGAGAAACACAGTTGATGTTTCAGTGAGTGCAAAATGGATTACAGGGAATGAAAATGGTACAGAATTTGATAGTCAGAAATGGAAGGAAAATACACTTGCTTATTGGGAAAAAGAATTATTGACTGTCAAAGATATTCTATTAAAAAAAAAATGATAACAGAGCAGCACATGGGGCTGGGCCGCAATGAAAAACTTATTTACAAAGGGTCTATAAAAGTTTTAGTACAGTGGGTGACATGGTGGCACAGTACTAAACAGACCAAAAATACACCCATGGCTCGAGACTGAGGAAGCTAGATATTGACAAAGTAGTCATGAGGGAGCCCAGAGGTGAATCAGAGCAGTATTAGCTGTTATGATCCCAATGACTCGACCAGAGAAAGGCTGCACGTGCGCCTGTCTGCACCTTGCCCCCTACAAAGATGCCGGCAGCGCGCGTGCCGAGTGAATCATTGCCCCGAATAAAGATGGCGGCGCTCACTCAGGCCTGCAGCCGCGCTGAGGCAATTCCCCGTTTACTGCAAACACGGGACCGGGACGTTGAAATTTGTGTTTTCCGACGTGCACAACATGTTTGTAAAACCTATCCGCTCATAGCAACACATTTTTTATCCCCTTTCCATCTGTTTATTTCTTTCCATACTGTATCCTTTCTCTCCACAGCTTCTCAAGCATTCATTCCAGCGACTCTGCGCCATGCGCGAGGGTGATCACGTGGTTTACCCTAGTTCTGCCCCTCATTCACTTTGATTGGTTGGAGGACCAACCGCCCTACCAGGTCCTCCAGCACCGCCGACCGTCCTTTCATTGGTCCGGTGCTGACCAATCACCCGGGGTCCCTTTGTTGGCTAGAGCATGCGCAATGCGTCCTGCTTTTGCTGATATTAGATTAGAATAGCGGTGCATAGGTGAAGGAATTATGAGTGACATCAAATTGAAAGAAAAGGTGTAGAAAATTGCAAAGATGATGGGAGACCAGAAGTTGAAAAATTTCAAAAAACCAAAGGATGAAGAAAAAAACAGATGGAAGATTGTTTGGCCCTTGTCAGAGATCCTGTTACAACAGCTTTGCTCCCATTAATACCTTGCTTATTTCCCAGCTTTAGGATGGTAACAGTATCTTCCGGATTAGTAAGATAATTGAGCAAACTAACCCACCAGTTACTAAGCCTAAAACAAAGTGCTCTTGTGATGCAGTGGTAGTGTCTCCAAGTTTGAGCCAGAAGGCTTGGATCAGTCCCAACTGCTTCAGGGTTGTCATAATGCATCAAAATAGGTTGATTAGGAAAGCAATATGAGACAAAACTTCAGTAACTGAATGAACAGTCTTGATGGTCTACGGAAATTCCAAACTTGACTGTTTTGTATCCTCACCTGAGGTCTGATCTCAATTAATCTTCCTCATTTAAACTGAATTGCCTTTCCTTGTGTTGAATATAATTAAAGTTTGTCTTGTCTGCATGCCCCCTTGTGCAAAACCTGTTGCAAACTGTCAAAGAACAAGATTGAAAACACAGATTAGCTGATAACCTGTTCAAGGGCTTAAACCAGTGGCCTTTTCCACTGGGACAGTAGGCGCTGCAGAATTGATCCCATTTCACATTGAGCTGAGACAGGAGGTAGTGAGCTTGCTGAAATGTCTTTCACTGAAAAATGTTTGAATTAGAATCAATTACAATGGCTGCAGTGCATTTGAAATTAGAGACTTAGTGGGGAGTATCAATCGTCTTTTCATTGTTTGTTTCATCGCAGAAGGAATGAGAGCAGCCCAACGCCAGCTGGACCTGCGGAGAAACTGCCAGATATTAAAATGTGTAACTCTGCTTCATTAGCCAGTCTGACTAAGTCATCCAGACTCAAACATCATGACTGGCGGTGGGTTTTTTGTGTTCACTGTGGATGCTGTTAACAGAGTACAAAATTAATGCATAACATATTTCTTGAGAACTGAAAACAACCGATACTGAAAATCACAGTAGGGAGCCGATGGCCAAGTGGTATTATTGCTGGACTATTTATCCAAAGATCCAGGTAGTATTCTGGACTGATCCCCCACACATTGGGAAGGATGGCAGGGTCCCTGAGAAGGACAGATCGCAAACAAAATTGGCAGACCTAATGCTTTTTCAGACACACCGAAGCATGAATGCTAAGTGTGAGACAGTCCGAGGGAATGAGTTGTAAAGTAATCACACAACTAACAACAGGGCAATTCCAAACTACTCTTTCAAACATACTGCAGCCTTAGTGCACCACCACTTCCCAGACAATGCTGAAAAGAGAGAAAGAAATAACATAATAAGAATGTGCCATAAAAAGTGAATTCCACCAATCACAGTCTCGATTAGATTACCTTTCCCTTCCGATTACTCCAGGATGGAAATTAAGGAAATGGGAGAAGTTCAATAACATATGACATCGAAATT
>NC_057717.1:59215684-59220875 GCF_004010195.1 Chiloscyllium plagiosum | reverse complement strand
GAAGAAATAGTGAGCTATCTGGATAGAAATTGTCTCATCGAGCAGACACAGCATGGATTCATGAAAGGTAGGATATGTTTAATTAATTTACTCAAAGTATTTGAGGACACTACGTGCACGTTGGACAACGGAGACCCAGTGGATATGGTGTATCTGGATTTCCAGAAGGCATTCAACATGATGCCACACAAAAGGCTGCTGTATAAGATGCACGGCATTCTGGCTAATGTGTTAGCATGGATGCAGGTTTGATTAACTAACAAAAAGTAAAGAGTGGGGATAAATGGGTGTTTGGACTAGTGTTGGGACTACAATTGTTAACAATTTGCACAGATGTTTTGGAGTTGAGGACCAGGTGTCAGAGTTCACACTTGACATTAAGATGAGGTAGAGCAATGTGTGCAGAGACCACTGTAAGTCTACAGAGGGATAAGGATAGGTGACGTGAGTGGGTAAGGATCTGGCAAATGGAGGAAAATATTGGGAAATGTGAGGTCATTCGTTTTGGTTGGATTAACAGTAAAATAGATTATGTAATGGTGAAAACTTGCAGCATGATGCTGTGCAGAAGGAGCTGGGTTTCCTTGTGCATGAATCACAGAAAGTTGGTTTGCAGGTGCAGCAAGTAATTAAGGCAGTGAAGGGAATATTGTCCTTCATTGCTAGAGGGATGGTTATGCTGCAGCTGTACAGCGTGTTGGTGGGGCCACACCTCGAGTACTGTGTACAGGTTTCGTCTCCTTACTTCAGGAAGGATGGACTGACACTGGCGGGGGTGCAGAGGAGGTTCACTAGTTGGAGACTGGAGTTGAGAGGGTTGCCGTATGTGGAGAGATTGAGTAGACTGGTACAATATACATTGGAATTTCGAATAATGGGAGGTTGTATAGGAAAAACATAAAATTATGAAGGGAGTCGATAACATAGAAGCAGGGAGGTTATTTCCATTGGGGACGGGGCAAACTAGAGAACATAGCATCAAAATAAGGTTTTATCAGACTTAGGACTGAGTTGATGAGGAACTTCTTCAGCTAAACGGTTGTGAATCTGTGGAATTCCCTGCTGAACGCAGCATTTGAGGCTTTCATCTTGAATGTCTTTTGGTCAAAAGGTAGATTTACGCATAGGAAAAGGATTAATGGTGATGGTGAGAGAGCAAGAAATTGGAGTGAGGACATGAAAAGATCAGCCCTGATCTTATTGAATGGCAGAGCAGGCTTGAGGGGCCAGATGGCCTACTCCTGCTGCTATTCCTTATATTCTTATGTTCCCACTTTCCAGCCGTCCATTTACCTGGGAATAGCAAAGAAATATTGAAAGTTCGTGCCTCGTACCATCAAAATTGACCTTTGTCCAATTTAGAACATGAACTTTTAGATCTTTTAAAACTAGTAGAAAGATCAGAGAATTCCAGCAGGCCATTCAGCCCATCACATCCACACTGACCCTCAGACTCCCACCCTAGCTATGTAATGCTGCATTTCCCATGGATAATCCACCGAGCCTGCACTTCCCTGAACACTATGGGCAATTTAGCCTGGATAATCCATCCAACCTGCATATCTTTAGATAGTGGGAGGAAACCAGAGCAACCAAACGAAACCCACGCAGATAATAACAACCAGGTGATCATCTCTTTCTTATTTCCCAGTTCCACCCAAATAACTTCACTGGATGCACTCCCATGAATATCCTGCCTTAGCACATTTAAAATACTATCCCTGATCAAAAACACCACTCCAACTCCTCTCATGTCCCCCTTTCTATCCTTCCTCATGCATCGATACCTTGGAGCATTAAGATGTCAGTCCTATCCATCCGAACCTCGTTTACATAATACTCATGATATCCCAGTGCCACGTTCAAAATCATACCCTGAGACCATCTGCCTTCCCTGTCAGGCCTCCTGCATTGACATAAGTGCCGTTTAACTGGCCAGTCATACCTGGTTCTGTACCTTGCCCTTGCCTGCCTTGACTGTATGACTTCTGAACTGTACCAGCCTCAGACTTACGTCTTTTCTCATTATCTCTCACTGGTGTAATGCCTCCCGACTAGCACTACCATCATCCCTATCTGGATTACATTACTTTACATTACATTACATTACAGTGTGGAAACAGGCCCTTCGGCCCAACAAGTCCACACCGACCCGCCGAAGCGCAACCCACCCATATCCCAACATTTGCCCCTTACCTAACACTACGGGCAATTTAGCATGGCCAATTCACCTGACCTGCACATCTTTGGACTGTGGGAGGAAACCGGAGCACCCGGAGGAAACCCACGCAGACACGGGGAGAATGTGCAAACTCCACACAGTCAGTCGCCTGAGGCGGGAATTAAACCCCGGTCTCTAGCGCTGTGAGGCAGCAGTGCTGACCACTGTGCCACCGTGCCGCCCACAATATTTGGATATTAGAAACCTTCCAATTCAGGTACAATCCATCCTTCTTATGCATGTCAACTCTACTCGAAGAGATTACAATGATCCAAAAATGTGAATCCTACACCAGAGTCTTAGCCACTCATTCATCCCCTCCATCCCGCTATCCTCCTCTCACTAGCATGTAGCACCGGGAGTAATCCAGAGATTAGGACCAACGAGGACCTACTTTTCCAGGCGAATTTGCTATATTCTCTCTGCAGGACCCCATACTATCCCCTTCCTATGTCATTTGTATCAATGTACAACGACCTCCCAGTGGTCATTCTCCTCTTTGAGAATAGTCTGCTCCCTCTCTGAGACATCCTTGAACCTGGCACCAGGGAGGGACCACTCCATTCTGATGTCTCACTGTCAGCTGCACAAAGCCATGCCGACTATCCCTAATCATAGAACATAGAAAAATACAGCACAGAACATACCCTTTGTCCCATGATGTTGTGACGAGATTTAATCCTAATGTAAAACAAAGTAATATACCAGAGAGTCACTAATCATCATTGATCACCTGGAACCTGATATACCTCTCCTTATGTTAGAGACAGTCTCAGTTCCAGTACCTTGGCTGTCAGTGGTATATTCCCCTGAAAGTCTATGACCACCTACATTTTCCAGAACACTATACTTGTTTGAGATGGGAAGAGCCACATGAGAATACTTCTCTCCCTACCTACCTCTCCTACCTTTCCGAGGTGTAACTCATCTACCTGACTGTACCTGCAGTTTTCCAGTTGAAACTGCCATTTATCACACACCCTGACTCGTGTAAATTCTTCATTACCATTAAGCACCGCTCCATCTGATCCATGAGATCCAAGAGGATTTGCATCCTAACTTCCTGCAGACTATTGTCAGAATGATCGAAACTCTTCCTAATCTCCGACATCCTCCAGGAAGAGCACGTCACTGTACGAACGGCCATCTCTGCACCTTAATCTGTCGACCCAGAAAAAGGCAGAGTCTTACAGCTTTACAAAAGACTACTCTGGAATACATTAGTACCTGTATTTTTTATTTAAATCATTCAACCAATAGATCATAAGACAGGTATTTAAACTAATAAACCATCACCCTACTGAATGTTATGGATTTTTAGAAATAAACAGACCAATATTTACCTTTTAAGAGACTGAAACCCACTGAGCTGATCCCCGGCTGTGAGTCACAGCCATACAGCACGGAAACACCCTTCGGTCAAACTCGCCCATGCCGACCAAATGCACCAACCTAATCTCGTCCCATTTGCCAGCACTTGTGTGCGATATCCCTCTAAACCCTTCCTATTCATATACCCATCCAGATGCCTAATAAATGTTGCAATTGTACCAGCCTTCATAGCTTCCTCTGACAGCACATTCCATAAACGCACCACCGTTGCCTGAAAAAGTCTCCCCTTAGGTCCCTTTCATATTTTTCCACTCTCACGCTAAACCTATGCCCTCTAGTTCTAGATTCCCCCTCCCCAGTGAAAATACCTTGTCTATCTCTCTGATCCATGCTCATGATTTTATAAACCTCTGTAGTCACCAGTCAGCCTCCGACACTGGAGGAAAAACAGCCCCAGCCTATACAGTCTCTCCCAGCAGCTCAAACCCTCCGACCCTGGCAACATCCTTGTAAATTTTCTCTGAACCATTCAAGTTACACAACATTCTTCTGATTGGTGGAGAACAGAATTGCACACAATATTGCAAGATGGCCAAACCAATGTCCTGAACTGCTGCAACATGACATCCCAACTCTTGTAGTCAATGCTCTGACCAATAAAGGAAATCATATCAAACACCTTCACTATCCTATCTCCCTTCGCCTCTACTTTCGAGGAATTATGAACCTGCACTGCAAGGTCGCTTTGTTCAGCAACACTCCCCAAGACCTGACCATTATGTGTATCAGTCTTGCTAAGCTTTGCTTTTCCAAAATGCAGCACCTTGCATTTTATCTAAATTAAACTCCATCTGCCACTGCTCAGCCCATTTGCCCATCTGATCAAGATCCCATTATATTCGGAGGTAACCTTCTTCACTGTCCGCTACACCTTCAATTTTGGTGTCATCTGCCAACTTACTAACTATACCTCATATGTGCACATCCAAATAATTTATATAAATGACAAAAAGCAGAGGACCCAGCACCGATCCTTTTGGCACTCCACTGATCACAATCCTCTACCACCGCCCTCTGTCTTCTAACTTTGAGTCAGTTCTATAACCAAATGGCTAGTTCTCCCTGTATTCCGTGAGATCTGACCTTGCTAATCAGTCTCCCATGGGGAACCTTGTCGAATGCCTAACTGAAATCCATATAGATCACATCTACCGCTCTGCCCTCATCAATTCTCTTTGTTTCATCTTCAAAAAACAGCTCAATTAAGTACGTGACACATGATTTCCCACGCACAAAGCCATGCCGACTATCCCTAATCATAGAACATAGAAAAGTACAGCACAGAACATACCCTTTGTCCCATGATGTTGTGACGAGATTTAATCCTAATGTAAAACAAAGTAACTTAACCTACTTACCCCTCAACTCAAATCAGAGCAGACCTCTGCAGTTCTGCCACACCCAGATGTGAATGGTAATGGACAATTAAACAACTCACTTGAGGAAATATCACAGATATCCAGACCCTTACTGATGGATGGGTCTCACATATCCATGCAAAAGTAGGTGACAACATTTGCAGCAATTTTCAGGCAGATGCAAAGTGGGATGATCAATCTCAGCATTCTCCAGCGGTTT
>NC_057717.1:59213682-59215053 GCF_004010195.1 Chiloscyllium plagiosum | reverse complement strand
CCTATAACCAGACTTAATTATCCAAACACACTCCTGGCTAGCCTCCCAAACTCAACCTCCCTGTCATCTCAAGAAAAATCGAAAACTCTGTTGCCCACATGCTCACTTCTGCCCAAACATGTTCATCCGTCAAAAGGCTCATATTCATAAGCAACAACAATTTTAAAAACTCATTCTTGATTTAATTCCTGGCTGTGATCATCCCGAGCTCCCTGCGCCACACATCCTTTGAGACATCAACAATCCATTTTCTTCGAGACTCCCAATGATTTGTTAATTCATTACTTCAACTGTGTGGCTGATTCTACAGTTACAAAAGCAACATGGTCTGGAATTTGCAGACAAAACCTCACAAGTCTGTTTTCCCCCATTAAGACATTACTCAAAACCTGCTTTTTGGCAATGCTTTGGTCACCTGACCTAACATCTCCATCTCTGGCCTTATGTCTAAAGATTTCAATCATATTTTTGTGAAATTGTAAACATCATAATAAAACTATTAACTGTTTTTGATTTGAACATCATCTTCAAATCATCACTGTTGCTGTAATGAATAATCTGTTATGTCTCTTACCCAACCACATTGTGGGAGCACCTTCACCACAAAAACTGCAGTTGTACAAGAAAGTCAAGCATCACCCTCTCCACAGGCAACAGGGCTTTGGCATGAATCACTGGTATCTGTGGAATGAGAAACACAGTTGATGTTTCAGGGAGTGCAAAATGGATTACCGGGAATGAAAATGGTACAGAATTTGATAGTCAGAATTGGAAGGAAAATACACTTGCTTATTGGGAAAAAGAATTCTTGACTGTCAAAGATATTCTATTAAAAAATCTGATAACAGAGCAGCACATGGTCAGGGGCTGGGCCGCAATGAAAATCTCATTTACAAAGGGTCGATAAAAGTTATAGTACAGTGGGTGGCATGGTGGCACAGTACTATACAGACCAAAAATACACCCATGGTTCGAGCCTGAGGAAGCTAGATATTGACAAAGTGGTTATGAGGGAGCCCAGAGGTGAATCAGAGCAGTATTAGCTGTTATGATCCCAATGACTCTCTGCCAGTGAAAGGCTGCATGTGCGCCTGTCTGCACCATGCCCCCTACAAAGATGGCGGCGGCGCACGTGCCCAGTGAATAGTTGCCCCGAATAAAGATGGCGGCGCTCACTCAGACCTGCAGCCACACTGAGGCAATTCTCCGTTTACTGCAGGCACGGGACCGGGACGTTGAAATTTGTGTTTTCCGACGTGCACAACATGTTTGTAAAACCTCTCCGCTCATAGTGACACAGTTTTTATCCCCTTTCCCTCTGTTTATTTCTTTCCTTACCGTATCCTTTCTCTCCAGAGCTTCTCAAGCATT
>NC_057717.1:59211749-59212894 GCF_004010195.1 Chiloscyllium plagiosum | reverse complement strand
CAGACTCAAACATCATGACTGGCGGTGGGTTTTTTGTGTTCACTGTGGATGCTGGTAACAGAGTACTAAATTAATGAATAACATATTTCTTGAGAACTGAAAACAACCGATACTGAAAATCACAGTAGGGAGCCGATGGCCAAGTGATATTATTGCTAGACTGTTTATCCAAAGATCCAGGTAGTATTCTGGACTGATCCCCCACACATTGGGAAGGATGGCAGGGTCCCTGAGAAGGACAGATCGCAAACAAAACTGGCAGACCTAATGCTTTTTCAGACACACCGAAGCATGAATGCTAAATGTGAGACAGTCCAAGGGCATGAGTTGTAAAGTAATCTCACAACTAACAACAGGGCAATTCCAAACTACTCTTTCAAACACACTGCAGCCTTAGTGAACCACCACTTCCCAGACAATGCTGAAAACAGAGAAAGAAAGAACATAATAAGAATGGGCCATAAAAAGTGAATTTCACCAATCACAGTCTCGATTAGATTACCTTTCCCTTCCGATTACTCCAGGACGGAAATTAAGGGAATGGGAGAAATTCAATAACATATGACATCGAAATTCATTGGAACGATTTTCCCATTCGCCAGAAAACCAAATAACGACGAGTCGAGTCACCGCAGGACGTTGTTTCACAACAGCGATGAAATAACAGTCTCCATTCCGTTCCATTAAAAACTCAACTTGCCTGGAACATAAAGCAGCAGTAGAGCTGTTTGCGATTTTCCGCGCGGGAGGCGAGCACTACCATAGACACTTTGAGAAAATCTGCACTCTCCCACACCACAGTAAACTCTCCAGTAATCGTACTCAATTTGTCAAAACCTCAACTTGCCTGGAACCTAAAGCAACTTGAGCCCGCGATTTGCCGTGTGGGAGGCAAACACGATCATGACAAGATGGACACTGACCCCCGTCTCCATAAAGCAAACTCCCAGTCCTGCTTATTATTTGAACACGCCACAGCCACAGAAATTGCAGTGGGGGACTCGAGCCTAAGCTTCTTTAGTAATTGAGTTCTGAAGCAGGCGCCTCCGGCACCTTGGCTACCTAGTGCTGATTTGGTTCGAATACTGAAATTTCCTGTGTCTGATCCGCAGGACACCCTGCATGATTTTCAGACAGCGCCATCC
>NC_057717.1:59201834-59208055 GCF_004010195.1 Chiloscyllium plagiosum | reverse complement strand
TTTGCATTAAATGGAAGCCGGTTAGCTCAGTCCACTGGCTAACTGGTTTATGGTATAGAGTGAGACTAACAACGTGGGATTAATTGCTGCACTCTCTCAGGTTGCCATAAGGATCATCATCTCCACCGCTCATGTGATCTGTAATGCAATTGTGACTCTAGTGAGTAGGAATGGACCTGTCAATGTCAAGCACAATTATCTTTGCCATCTGTTGCCTTGAACATTTGGTCACAATGACCAGGAACTGGACTGAGTCCATTTAATATTCACTGATCTCCTCCCAGAAATTCCAGCGACAAGACTCGTCCTTATTCCTGTTGGAACCCTCTGTTCTGCATAGCAGCAAAACTATTTTTCATGACTTTACCAGATTCACTGACAACATTCAGTCTTCCCAAAGAGATAAATCCAATTCCTTTCGAAACGTTTAATGAGCTGTGTGAGTTTGCAGCAAACAGGATTATCTGAAACGAGTTTAACAACCTTTTCAATAATGTAATCCAGTGCAGTGTCAGAGATTTGAAAAGGTCATCAAGCTAAAATAGCACCTCTGTTTCTCGATCCACAGATGGATAATCACGTGGGGAATATGTGCAGATTTACGGTGAATAATTTATACCTTTCCCAAAGACAGAACAATCCCACAAATCAGAAACTTCAGTTTTGGAATAGATGCTGCTTTATTTGACATTATTCTTCAACTACGCTTCAGTCTGATCTCCAATAATTCCTGATCAACGTCAGTAAAACCAGCGTTAGGTAAGGATTCAAATTCCAACTGCGGCATTTTAACACACTGTTAAGTACCACGCGCTGATCAGTTGCTTCACCGGAGCCGCCGGCAGCAAGCCTATAACGTGACTTACTCGTTGTTGTGGTTCTGTTCGCCGAGCTGGAAATTTTTGATGCAAACGTTTCGTCCCCTGTCTAGGTGACATCCTCACTGCTTGGGAGCCTCCTGTGAAGCGCTTCTGTGGTGTTTCCTCCGGCATTTATAGTGGCCTGTCCCTGCCGCTTCTGGTTGTCAGTTTCAGCTGTCTGCTGTAGTGGCCGTTATATTGGGTCCAGGTCGATGTGTTTGTTGATGGAGTTTGTGGATGAGTGCCATGCTTCTAGGAATTCCCTGGCTGTTCTTTATTTGGCTTGCCCTATAATGGTAGTGTTATCCCAGTCGAATTCATGTTGTTTGTCGTCTGCGTGTGTGGCTACTAAAGATAGCTGGTCGTGTCGTTTCGTGGCTAGTTGATGTTCATGTATGCAGATTGCTAGCTGTCTTCCTGTTTATCCTATATAGTGTTTTGTGCAGTCCTTGCATGGGGTTTTGTACACTACATTAGTTTTGCTCATACTGGGTATCGGGTCCTTCGTTCTGGTGAGTTGTTGTCTGAGTGTGGCTGTTGGTTTGTGTGCTGTTATAAGTCCTTCTGGTCGCAGTAGTCTGGCTGTCAGTTCTGAAATGCTCCTGATGTATGGTAGTGTGGCTAGTCCTTTGGGTTGCGGCATGTCCTCGTTCCGTTGTCTTTCTCTTAGGCATCTGTTGATGAAATTGCGTGGGTATCCGTTTTTGGCGAATACCTTGTACAGGTTTTCCTCTTCCTCTTTTTGCAGTACTGGTGTGCTGCAGTGTGTTGTGGCCCTTTTGAATAGTGTCTTGATGCAACTTCGTTTGTGTGTGTTGGGTTGGTTGCTTTCATAGTTCAGGACTTGGTCTGTGGGTGTGGCTTTCCTGTGTACCTTTGTGGTAAATTCTCCGTTCGGTGTTCTCTGCCGGAGGAGGAACTGTTATGGATCTGTGACTTTTCGAGCATCAGGTTCAGGAAATGGGACACAGAAAAATATTGCGCAAAATAGACTTGATTAAAAACTGTGTTCCGTCGATCGCTGCATTGTTTACAGACAATGTTATATTATCGCTGTCACAGGGCTTCTCATTCGGTCTGTTTCAATTTGGCACATAATTCGATTCATCGATACTTCACTAACTTTCTTCTGCAAGTCCCTACAGACAACATGAAACGTACTGCACTCATTATCAATCTTCACCATGGCTACATCCAAGGACATGTTGCACAGTTTTCATGAATACTTAAGATATAAGAATGTCATGCAAGAGATTCCTGATGAAGGGCTTTTGCCCGAAACGTCGATTTTGCCTGTCCTCGGATGCTGCCTGTTGCCCGAAACGTCGATTTTGCCTGTCCTCGGATGCTGCCTGAATTGCTGTGCTCTTCCAGCACCACTGATCCAGAATCTGGTTTCCAGCATCTGCAGTCATTGTTTTTACCTCCTAAATTAAATTTCAGTTTAAGTTGTAAAGTGATAAGAATCCAGAGTAAGATACTGAATTTCCCAAAATTCATGTTTATTACCGTGGCCATAACTATAGCCAGGCAAAGGGGAAATCTGTCCCTGAATCCCCAATACCCACACGGTCGTTTGCTCCATGTGACTAATTGGAAACCTGTGTGAAGGAGCACGCAGTCTGACAGAGCGCCTGGGAGTATCCTCCACTGTCTAATCTAAAGCTGCAACAGGAGCTGTGTATTCCAGCTGTGAGAGCGGTGGGATAAACAGGAGGTCCTTGATTTTCCGTGGTGTAGATTCAAAGTGTCCTCATCATGTTATTGTTTAAAACTCTGTCAGAAACATCACAGACAGAGAGGAATAGTTGGGGGCCATTTCGCCCGCCAGCGCTGCCCCGCTATTTGATGCCATCATGGGTGACCGAACACATCAATGTCTTTTCCCAGCCCATTCACATCAACCTGTCACCCAAAGGGAAAAAGGCACTGAATAAACCGAAAAACTCTGCAACTGTGGGAGGGAAATATGTTGAGAGACAGGAGCCTTCTGCAGTGGGTTTTGTGAATGATAAGACGATTCTGGGCTGACCATCTTTCAAGTGATATGATTCCCTCAAAACTCACCACCCAGAAAGTGATAAACCTTCTCTGGTCAGTAGTAGGGAGGAGAACTCCAGACGACGGGAACTGATGATGAATCAGCAGAACAATCATTCATTCAGCTAAAATCAGAACCAAACTCTGATTGTGGTGGGACTCAAACTCACAAAATTTGATTCGCAATCTTAACAATGCAGTAGAAGTCCAATACGTATTTCATTGTGCCACAGAGCTGCGCTAGCCTCCATTTTACTGCTCCCAAAGTTATGGTGTTCAAGTCTTTCATCAAACACCTGTTTATCATCGCCCCAGTTTCCAATATTTGGTCCTTATCCGTGCATGGTCTAGCTCCTCAAGTGTTAAATACTCCTAAATACTCCTGAAGCGTTCTAATGACTCTTGGCATTACCACACGTACAAATAGTGAGTTCCAGACAAACAACACTCGCAGGATGTAAACATTCTTCCTAAATTTTCTCTGAACATCCTCTCTCTAGCGTTTTATCTATATCCCTAGTTATTAACCCTTCCCATCAGAAGTTTGCTTCTGTCACACATATCTATCCACTTTCTGTGCACGTTAATCAATTTCTCTCTCAGCTTTCTCCGATCTCCGATGAAGAGCCTCAGTCGAGCTCATCTATCTGCATTGGCGAGAGTGTAGTGCGTTTAAAGCACAGCAGGTCAGGCAGCATCCGAAGAGCAAGAGAATCGATGTTTCGGGCATAAGCCCTTTATCATGTATAAGAATTTTGAGTCGGTGTTGAGGGAGGGTGTTGGGAGTAGAGGCCAGGTAGCTGGGAAAGTGATAGGTGGATGAAGGTGAGGGAGTAGGTGGTAGGTAAGAGGGGGGATTGTTTCCCGGTCCAGATAACAGTGCCTAGTTGGAGGCTTTGGACTGGGATAATGTAGGGGCAGATGAAATGAGGAAGCTGTTGAAATACACATTTATCTGGTGTGGTTGCAGTGTCCTAAGGTGGAATATGAGACGTTCTTTCTCCAGGCACCGGCTGGTAATGGAATGGCGGTGGCTTGTGATCGACGCATCGATTCTCTTCTCCTCATATGCTGTCTAATGTGCTGTGCTTTTCCAGCTCGACACTCTCGACTCTGAGCTCCAGCACCTGCAGCCCTCACTTTCGCTTATCTTATCAGGGGGAATGGTCGAGCTTAGGCACCACATTGGTAAATCTCCTCTGACCACGCTTCATGAAGGCTGGCGATCAGAATGGAACAACATTATCCAAAGAAAAGCAGAAATATATGAAGAAAATCAGCTGGTCTAGTGCATCTGGGGAGAGATTTTCGAGCCAAACGATCCGCCTTTGGAACGAATGGTATATGTAGGTGGGGCAGGAACGTGAAAGAAGGTGGACAGGTTCTAAAATAATTTAACTCGATATTGGGTACAGAATATTGCATGGTCTCTCAGTAGGAAATGATGTGCCGCTCTTCCAATTCGCGCTGTGCTATGCGGGAGCGCTGCAGCACACCAAACTGTAATGGAGGCACGGGAACACAGTGGGATGTTGCACTGACAGGAACCTGGAAGCTCAGGGTCATTTTTTGCTTTCAGACAGAACGTAGGTTTACTCACGTTTCTCTCCCACTCTGTTTTTCTCTCCTCAGTCGAGATGATATCACATTGTGAGCTGGAAATGCAGTTTGCTAAATTGAGTGATGGGCAGATAAATCACTGGATTTATACAGTGATACAGTGAGGGGAGACATCGTAATCGAGAAACATTACACCTTCTGGGATTTCGTAATATGGTGCCATATGGGGAAGTGCTAGGGGTCAAAGATGATTGGACGTGAGTGGACAGAGAGAAATTGTCCTGCATAGTGCCGGTATTCAGTTGTATGGGCACGTGGGGAAAGGGCAATTGAATGTATAACTTCCTGGGCTACGGGCTATAAGTAAACACCTCACTACGGAGAAAAATATCTAATGATTTTCATTCCAACACCGACACGAGATACAGCTTGCAGAAGTCACATATTTGCACTGTCACTGTCACTCTGTCTCCCCGGGAGCAGTAGTACTCCACCACGCTGATTCACACAGTACAGTTCTTCCTGTGACATGTCCCTTCGAGAATGGAAGGACAGCTATTAATTACCCGTACTTCGAATGGAGTATCTGTATTGCTCAATAACAATCACTTAACTATCCGAACTCCTTTTTAAATCACTTGACCCATAGCCTTGTATATCTTCGCATCAGAAATTTACATCTGAATACTTCAGAAAGTTAACTGGATGTCTGCCTCTTCGATCATTGCATACACTGTGTTCCAGATTTCAATCACCCACTGATTGAAAAAGTTTTTCCACGCATTCACTCTAATCTTTCCGCCTCTGACCTTAAATCGATGGCCTCCAGTGATCGAAATCACCATCAAAGTGAAGCATGTATTTCACTCTATACTATCCATATCCCTCAGTACATTTTACATCTTACTCATGCCCCCTCAATCTCCTCTGCTCTGAGAAAAACAACTCCAGTTTGTCCAAACTCTCTTCTTCAGCCCAGACAATATCCTGGCAAATTCCCCGGAATCGTTTCCAGTGCTATCACAATCCTGCTATAAAGTGAATTGCATAACGACACACAATAGTCCCGCTAGAGCCGAATGAAAAGTGAAATAAATGACGCGGAAGTCCACCGAAACTGGCGTTTTTTCATTGAAGTTTATTTTCCTCAATGCTGCCCTGTATCTTTTTTCTGAGCCTGATATTTCAATAATCGCTGGTCCATGTCAGTAAAAGCTTCGATATGAGGATTGATCTCACAACCGCGGTATCAAAATGTATCAACTGGCTTGAAGGTCCCGATGGTGAGGCATGGACATGGTCACCCAACAACAGTGAGAACAGCAGCACACACGAATCGGGGTCAATGTGAAAGTGATTCTAAGGAAAATGGGAGGGGGAACTTAAAGGAGGTATGTGATTGCGGGAGGGAGGGAATTCTCCGAGAATGGGTGAGTCTGACTCCTGATCTCTGACTCGCAGAGATGTGAGAGAGAGGGGTTTGATGGGAAAAAATCATAATCTTTGAGATTGATTTCATGTAAAATCAGCTAATTTATTACTGTGTTTGTTCAGCATGAGTCACAAGGAATAAAATGCAGTGACTCGGATTTGAATAAGCTTACTGCGGCCACAATGCAGAATATTGTAACATAAAACCATCAGTGAGTCGTGCAGAGACACGCGTTTAAAAACAGCAATATTTACAGTGACAGAGGATATGTTAGGAAGAATACCAGATGCACAACAGGAATATTAGGCGAGCGATAGCAGACATGTGGG
>NC_057717.1:59192646-59201006 GCF_004010195.1 Chiloscyllium plagiosum | reverse complement strand
GAAATATAGCAGGGAGTTGTCAGTGCAGCGGCAATCTATTGGGCTAGTAATCTTTAGAGACTGGAACGTGGCAGCTGCTCTGATATAAATGCGATGAATTAAACCTGGAAAATAAACCCAATCTCAGGAACAGAGACAATAACTTCATATTGCTGAAAACACATTCATTCATGTCCCTTCGAAAGGGAAATCTGCCGACTACAATGAGTCCTGTCAACATGTGACTCCAGACCCACAACAGTATGGTTTACCCATGAATGCCCTCTGACTCAGTTCAAGGTGAATTAAGAATGAACAACAAATGCTCTTCAGGCCAATGATAACAACATTCTGTGGGAGAATAAGGAAGAATAAAAATACATGGACAACGGGGAAAATGGAAAACGTGTCTGCGTGGACTCGAATTCATCTGATTATCCAAACTAAGTAGACACAAGGATACCCGCAGCACCAAGAAGTCAGGGCCATGGGGTGACTACAGGAAGGGATTCAATTATCCGCTGAGGTGTAAACTCACCTGCTCAGTCACAATGCACAGAGGTCATTCATCACTCCCATATGTGAGAAGTGATCACTCAGGAGACCAATGACGGAGTCACCAGCAAGTTTACAAATGGCAGCAGGAGTTCGATTCTGCTGTTATTGCAGCTGTTAATCCCAACCAGCAATGATTCCTGTTTAGATGCGTGTTTTCAGTGGAGTTTCACTGTTTTCTGATGTAGATCAATAATTCAAACTTAGTTGTAGGAGCCATGATTCAGAAGTTTGCTGATGATGCAACAATTGGTCGTGTAGTTGACTATGGTGAAGAATGACAGGGACTGCAGGGATGCATCAATCAAATGGAAAGGTAAAATGCTGAATGGAATCGAATCCAGATCAATGAGTGTTAATGGATTTGCGGAGAAGAAACAATAACAGTGAGTATTGTGTGTGGTGCAGACAGACAAAGAGATCTTGGAGTGGACATTCTCGATCGCTGAAGATCAATGGACAGGGGAATCAGTTGGACGGACGTGCGGACTGTAGATGCTGGAGATCAGAGTCATGATTAGAGTGGTGCTGAAGATGCACAGCAGGTCAGGCAGCATCCGAGTTGGGGAAAAAATTACGTTTTGCACAAAAGGCCTTCATCAGGAAAAAGGCTGGCAGCCTCGAGGTTGGAGAGAGGTGGGGCTTGGGAGAATTTAGCTGAGAGTGTAATAGGTGGACGGAGGTGGAGATAAGAGTGTTAGGTCAGAGAAGAGGGTGGAGCGAATAGGTGGGAAAGAAGGTAGACAGGTGGGGCAGGTCAGTAGGACAGTGCCAAGCTGGCAGGTTGGAACTAGGGTTAGGTGGGGGCGGGAGAATATAAGGAATCTGGTGAAATCACCATTGGTAACATGGGGTTGAAGTGTCATGAGGAGGAAGATGAGGAGTTCTTCCTCCAGGCGTTGGGTGGTGAGGGAGTGGCGGTGGAGGAGGCCCAGGACCTGCATGTCCTCGGGAGAGTGGCGGGGGAGTTGAAGTGTTCGGTCACGGGGCATTGGGGTTGATTGTTGCCGGTGTCCTGGAGATGTTCTCTGAAGCGCTCTGCGAGAAGGTGTCTGGTGGCCCCACTGTAGAGGAAGCTGCATCGGGAGCAACGAATGCAATAATTGACATGTGGGAGTGCAGGTGAAATTTTGATGGATGTGAAAGGCTTCTTTGCGGCATTGGGCGGAGGTGGAGGGTGTGTGGGCGCAGGTTTTGCAATTCCTGTGGTGGCAGAGCCAGGAGCTGGGAGGGAATGGTGGGTCAATGGAGGGCGTGGACTTGACGAGGTAGTCCTGGAGGGAACGGTCTTGGCGGAAAGTTGATGGGGTGAGGAGGGAAAAATATCTCTGGAGGTCAGTGTTACTGATGTTATTTACAAACCCACTGACTCCCACAGCTATCTGGGTTACACCTCCCCCCAGGAAAAAGTGAGGACTGCAGATGCTGGAGATCAGAGCTGAAAATGCGTTGCTGGAAAAGCGCAGCATGTCAGGCAGCATCCAAGGAACAGGAGAATCGACGTTTCGGGCATAAGCCCTCCTCCAACCCACCTCCTGCACAAATGCTATCGGGTGTTCACAACTCCTCCGCCTCCACTGCATCTGGTCCCAGAGGAACAGTTCCACCACAGAACACACCAGATGGCCTCCTTCTTTAAAGACCGAAACTTCCACTCCCATATGATTGAAGATGCTCTCTAACGCATCTCAGCCATGTCCCGCACCTCCATCCATGAACCCAACACCTCCAAACACAGCAAGGTCAGAACAAGGACAGAGGAAGGTCCTCAACTTCCATTCTATCAACCTCTGCATAAATCCCATCATCCGTCGACATTTACGCCACCTCTAAAATGACCTCCCACCAGGGATATATTTCCCTTCCCCAAACCTATCCGCTTTCCTCAAAGACCTTTCCCCCATTAATACATATTCATGTCCACGCCATCCAATGAATGACCATTCCCTCCTTGCACCTTCCGCTGCCACCGCAGGTATTGCAAAACCTGCCCCCACATCTTCCCCCTCACCTCTGTCCAAGGCTCCAATGGAGACTTCCACATCCATCAAAGGTTCACCTGTACTTCCACACATGTCATTTGTTGCACCTGCTGCTCCAGATTCGGTCTCCACTAAATTGCGGACAGCGGTGTCTTCTGACAGAGGACATCAGAGAACATCTCCAAGACACCTGCAAGAATCAACCCCACTGCTGCATGGTCAAAGATTTCAACTCCCCCTCCCACTCTCCCGAGGACATGCAGGTCCTGGGCCACCTCCATCGCCACTCCCTCACCACCCGACGACCGGGGGAAGAACGCCTCATCTTTTCCTCGGGACCCTTGAACCCCATGGCATCAATGTAGACTTCATCAGTTTCCTCATTCACTCTCCCCCATCTTACCCCAGTTCTAACCTTCCAGCTCAGCACCGTCCTCCTGACCTGTCCCACCTGTGTATCTTCATTCCCACTTATCTGTTCCACCCTCCTCTCTAACATATGACCTTCGCCCCCTCCTCCATCCACCTACTGCGCTCTCAACTACCTTCTCCCCAGACCAACCCCTCCCATTATCTCCATCCTATAGCCTCCCAGTCTCTTTCCTGATGAAGAGTTTTGCCTGAAACAATGATTTTCCCTCAGACACTGCCGGATCTGCTGTGCATCTCCAGCACCACTTTCACCTTGAGAGGTATCATTTGCTTGAGATGGTTTTTGGATATTTTCTATAGTTGACCACAGGCTGTGGACGACAGTAAAGATTTAGCAACCACCAGTTTAGTGAACAGCTGAAGGACTGAGCACAAGTCTGGTCACTGCATTAATCAACATTTATTAAATTTTAAGAAAAATGATGGAGGGCTGAAGTATGCAACTTTGCCCATCAAGACTGCTTCACCACTCAATGAGTTTATCACAGGTTCCTTTCCAAGTCAGCGTTCTATGGGCCTTGGAGGGCAACTTGCAAATGGTGGCGTTTCGTTGCATCTTCCGACTTTGTCCTTACAGTCAGTTCAGCTGTTGTGCATTGATGGTTCTGTCAAAAATGCCCGGATGACTTAGTCCAGAGCATCGTGTCGTTGGTGCACTCTCTGCAATTGTGCCTTAACGGTGAAAGGAATAAGTATTCAGGTATTGAATAGGGTACAATCAAGCAACTGCATTGTCGTGGATAGTGTCAGTTCCTTAAGTGTTATTGAAGTTACACCCATCTAGGCAAATGGAGTTCAGTTCCAAATCTCATTTGTACCTTTCAAAGGATGTAGGATTCACGGACCAATGAGTTGCGTTTATAATCAAAACTTGTCTATCAACGGACATGTTTTTGTTATCAAAGTGTTTATCTGGAGTCATAGAGATGTACAGCATGGAAACAGAACCTTCATTCCAACCCGTGAAAGCCTACCAGATATCCCTAACCAATCTAATCCCACCTGCCAGCACCCGGCCCATATCCCTCCCAACCCTTCCTATTGATATACCCATTCAAATGCCTCTTAAAAGTTGCAATTGTACCAGGCTCCACCACATCCTCTGGCAGCTCATTCCATACACATCCCACCCTCTGCGTGAAACAATTGCCCCTTAGGTCTCTTTTATATCTTTCCCCTCTCACCCTAAACCCATGCCCTATAGTTCTGGATTCGCCAACCCCAGGGAAATGACCTTGTCTGTTTATCCTATCCATGCCCCACATAATTTTGTAAACCTCTATAACGTCACCCCGCAGCCTCCGATGCTCCAGGGAAAACAGCCCCAGCCTGTTCAGCCTCTCCCTGCAGCTCAAATCCTCCAACTCAGGCAACATCCTTGTCAATCTTTTCTGAACCCTTTCAAGTTTCACAACATCTTTCCGAAGGAAGGAGACCAGAATTACACTCACTATTCCAATAGTGGCCTAACCAATGTCCTGTACAGCCACAACATGACCTCACAACTCCTGTACTCAATAGTCTGTCCAATAAAGGAAAGCATGCCAAACGCCTTCTTCACGATCCTATCTACAAGCGACTCCACTTTCAAGGAGCTATAAACCTGCACTCCAACGTCTCTTTGTTCAGCAACACTCCCTAGGACCTTACCATTAAGTGTATAAGTCCTGCTAAGATTTGTTTTCCCAAAATGCAGCACCTCGCATTTATCTGAATTAAACTCCATCTGCCACTTCTCAGCCCATTGGCCCAACTAGTCCAGATCCTGTTGTAATCTGAGGTAACCCTCTTCGCTGTCCACGACACCTCCAATTTTGTGTCATCTGCAAACATACTAACTGTACCTCTTATCCTCGCATCGAAATCATTTATGTAAATGACAAAACGCAGAGGACCCAGCACCGATCCTTGTGGCACCAAATTGCTTTATTTCGACCTTGATGTGGTATCAAAATATCACCAATCTCCGGTGCAATGAAGGGCAAGAGCAAGATTCTCCATCCAGTGTATACTGAAGATGCGAGGCACAAAGGAAAACCACAGCTGCGTTTGATAGAAATAACAACCAGAGTAGGATTCAAATCCACACATGCGCAATGAAAGACCAACCCGTCGCCTTAACCTCTGGGCCACTTCAGCCCATGGCAAAGGGGGTCACATGTGACCACATCAAGATTACTTATGGTGCATCGAGGGGATAAGAAATTCCCTGAGCGGAATCAAATCCACACCATTATGTTTCTGCTTTCAGCAGAATAATAGTACCAGCAAAATCCAAGGAATTGACCTCGTCCTTGGAAGGAATACCTTATCCTTGATTCAATCCGAGTCGGAACTGCCTCAGAATGAACCAGTGAACAAAAAATTCCCGTCACATTCACACGCACATTTTGTCTTGACTCATACTTTCTTCAGATAGTTTCTCTCTCACGCGAAGAAGTATAGATGGAGAGAGAAGTGAAGGCGATGTCCTTCTCGATGGTCTTTCTAATACGGCTGAACCTGAACTGGGTAAAATTCCCGGAAATGCAGTATTGTTCGTTTCATTTTATTAATTTTGCTGCAACCTCACTCTGTTCATTGCAATGATCGGTAGTGAATTGGATTTATATCATTGGAACGTTTAATGTTGTATTCAATTTTGCTCCGAATTTATTTCAGCTTAAAGGAAATACTGATGAGAAAAACAGAAGGTTAAACTACAAAACTAAATATCAGTTTTGATGCTGTTACTTTGGCAGATTTCAGTGGGTATCAAATGAACCCAACATCATGGCGATTGTCCTCCCATCTTTAAGGCATTGGATTAAAGCAGGAAATCGATCTTCAAGAGACGGGTCACTTCCGATTCATTATGTAATAGCTTTCCTTGACAATATACAAATTGATCTGTTCCATTTATGATGTTTCATGTGGAATATTAATTGAAGTCTTTCAAAACTCTAAGGTTTTTTTGCTGAATCGTATTCAGCTGCATACGTTTCCGATATTTCTTTACATCTAAAGTCGTCCAAATTCGACATTGTTTCCTCGCACCTTCCATCCCCCACAACCCACTTTTACACTTTTACCTGGCCACAGGCTGTCTCTCTCCTGGTGAAACTCACTCCTTGTGAGTTTTGGAGAGAGTAAATAGGTGGTAAATTCTGTCTTTCAAGTTAGTACATTTCTGAAGATCAGGCTTTCAGAACCATTGATGTCGGACAAAGAAATGATGGGTGCACTGCTTGTGTGTCTCTAAATGTGCCTTTCCAAATATTTTGGAAACCGATTCTCTGAGTGACAGGAATTCTGCTCCGATCATTTCTTTGTCCGACATCAATGGATTTGAAAGCCTGACGTTCAGAAATTTACTAACTTGAAAGAGAGAATTTACCACCTATTTACCCTCTCCAAACCTCACATACCCTGGAAAACTTACATTCGGTTTTCGTTGCTTCAGTTTCAAATTTTCCAACACACAAATAAATAAAATCCCATCCCCACTAAACGCCGTCAGCATCATCTGTAATGCCTTAGCAGCCCAGTAAACGCTGGCAGTGTCCTCTCTGATAGAATCACAGATTCCCTACAATGCAGAACGTACAGTTCAGCCAGTGGAGTCTGTCGGAATACTCTTAAGAGCATCGCAACCAGACCTAGCCCCCCTCTTTATCCCCACAGTCCTCTCGCTTGTGATTTCAAATATTCCCTGGACACATCCGCACAATTTAACATGCTTAATCCACCTAACCTACAGACTTAACAGCCGTGCGAACCACTGAGCAAATGTACCATCACGTTGAGCACCATCTGTATCATGTTTAATGGCTTTATACACTGGTAACTCAGCCTAGTGAAAGCAAGCTGCGTCCATCAACCCGACCTCAATGCATCCAAACGCGCTTCTGCGCTGTACAACCTCATTAGTGCTGCTGGAAATGTTACTGCACTCAGATCTGAATGGGTTCACTCTGTTTTCTTCCTCAGATTCCTGCTTTAAATAAACACATCAGTCAGGAACAACTGTATATCATGCTTTTCATTCCAATACAAACACAATGTGAAGTTTGCAGAAGTTACATGTTTGCACTTTCACTGATACTCTCTCTCACCAGGAGCTGCAGTCCTTCCCCAACTGATTCAGACAGCAGTGTCCTTCCTGTGACATGTCCCATCGAGAATGGAAGGCCAGGCATGAACAACCTACACTGGGAACAGAGCGGCAGGTTTAAAACCTTTACGATGCCCCCATCGGAGAATTGAGCCCTGTGACAGGCGGGGACACTAACCACGATACTGTGGAGGACAAAACATCGAAGGAGACCCTTCAGCCTGTTGTGGCCGCACTTGTCCAACACAGCTGCTTAACAACCTGAATCAAGTTTTCCATCGTTTAGTCCATAGTCTCATACACCTTATCAGAAATTCACATCTGAATTATTTTCAGGTTAAAAGGGATTCCGCCTATTTGACCCTTTCCGCATGTCTACTTAAACCTTTCTGCCTTTTCCCGAAATCTCGTGGCCCCGGTGGTCGATCCCTCCATCAATAAGAAACGCTTCTTTCAGTCTAGCCTATCCATATCCCTCATTATTTTGTACATCTCTGTCGTGTCTTCTCCAACCTCCTCTGCTCTGCGATAAACAACCCCAGTCTGTCCGATCTTTCCTCATCACTGAAACTCTTCACCCCAGACAGTATCCCAGTGAATCTCTCCTGCAACGTTCCCAGTGCGATCACATCTATGCTATACTGTGAATTGCAGAACTGCACACAGTAATTTAGCTAGAGCCGAATAAACATTTTTTTCTATTCTGTTACAGTATGAGGGCGTCGCTGGCTCGGCAGTATTTATTGCTGTCCCGAATTGCACAGCGGACAGTTGAGACTCAACCATATTGCAGTGACTCTGGAGTCACATGGAGGCCCGACCAGGTAAGAATGGCAGGTTCCTTCCTCAAAGGACGTCAGAGAACCCGATGATTTTGTTCTTTCAATAATTGACCATGGATTTATAGTGTTATTAGATTCGTAATTCCAGATATGTATTGAATCCCAATTCTAACACCTGGTGTGGTTGGAGTCAAATCCGGGCCCCTGGTTCATTTGCTTGGTGTCTGAATTAACAGTCCAGTGGTAATAGAGCTCGGCCATTGCAGAAAACCCGTGAAAGTAATCTTTCCCAATTAAGTCGCTTTTCCTCGATATTGTCCCGTGTCATTTTCCTGAGCTTGACCCCAATAATCGCAAGTCCATATCAGTAAAAGCTGCTACCTGAGGATTGGCCTCACAACAGCGGTAACCAAATGGATCAACTGGTCTGCAGGTCCCGATGATGGAATTGATGCACGTTCTCCCAGCAACAGTGACCGCAACAGCAAAGAATGAACATTATCAATGTGAGAGTCAGTGTTAGATTCTGCAGTGCCT
>NC_057717.1:59189875-59191610 GCF_004010195.1 Chiloscyllium plagiosum | reverse complement strand
ACAGTGCAGTTTTGGTTGAAATGTATGCTTCAATAGTAATGCAGTTTAACATCGGCTACTTCACCAGCTCCCCACAGATAGCAGGAACCACTGCTGCCACATAGTGCCAATTCCCAGCCCCAGAATCAGAGGAACGGAATGGCACAGTCGCGAAGATCCAACTGGAAATCGGGATGGGAATGTGTTCGCAGAGATACTCGATGGCTTCAGTGAGACAACCGGTGAATGCACATACTTCTATGACGTTTCAGAGTTCCGAGGTTGGGAGTGCTCCTGGTCAAAGGCGGGGCAGGAGGGAAAATTTGTTCCCGTTTATAATGACATAGCAATCTACAGTGCATCTTGATGAGACAGCTGAGTGCCACACCTGGAGCGTGGGCGGCTGGTTTGAATTTTGATTTTTCCCACTTCCCTGGAATGAATTGCTTTCACCATTTTTATTTCCAATTGTTTGATATCTCCCTGCAGTCTGCGGCTTTCTTCCACATGGTTAACTGCATGACTAACTGTTGTATGATCTGCACACTGCTAAATCACGGCCACTACAAGTAAATATGCATCATTGATCTATATGAGAACACAGTGGAACTCACCGCAGGCATGCTTCGTAGGTTTGCAGGCGACACCAGAACTGCAGACAGTGAGGAGGATTATCTAAGATTCAAAAGGATCTTTATCTAAAGCGTCGATGGACTGAAAAATGTAACATAGTGTTCAATCTGGATAAATGGAAGGTATTGCATTTTGGTACAACAAAAAGAGTAGGGCTTATACAGTTAGTGATAAGGCTTTGCGTGGTGTTGGAGAACACGGAAGCTAGGGGTGCAGGTACATGATTCCTTGTCGTTTGCATCACCCACAGACAGGATGGTGAAAAGCCATTTTATACACTTCGCTTCATTCCTCAGTCCTTTGTAATTGGAGTTGGGACGTTTTGTTGAAGTTTTTCAGGACATTGATGAGGCCTCTTCTGGAATATTATGTCCAGTTCTGGTCGCCCAGTTGTAGGAATGATATTATTCAGCTGGAGCAGGTTCAGAAAACGTATGCATGCATGTTGGTATGTGTGGAAGGTTTGAGTTATCATGAAAGGCTGAATAGGCTGAGTCCATTTTCACATTCGAGATTGGGTTGCTGGAAAAGCACAACAGGAAAGGTAGCATACGAGGAACAGGAGAATCAACCTTTTGCGCAAGTGTCGTTCATCAAACTCTTCTCTGAAACGTCGACACCCTTGCTTCTTAGATGCTGCCTGACCTGCTGTGTTTTCCAAGCACAACACCCTCGACTGTGATCTCTCATCTGCAGTCCTCACTTTCTCCTAGTTGAGACTGTTTTCACTCTCGGTTAGGGATTTGAGCGGCGACCTGACAGAAGTATATGAATTATTGAGAGGTAAGTTAGAGTTAACAATAGCTGCCTTTTCCCAGGAGGGGGATTTCAAGGCGAGAGGGCATATGTTGAAGATGAAAAGAGAGAGAGTTTAGAAAAAAGACATGTGAGGCATTTTTTTAGAGAAGGTGTTTTACGTGCGCAATTAACTTGCTGAGGAAGTGATGGATGAGGGTACATTTGCAACATTCAAAGGACAATTGGATCCAAACATGAATGGGAAAGTGGGATTTTTAAAATAAATTTATTCATGCCTAGTGCATCAGTTATTTCCCAGAGGACAGTTAAGAGTCAACCACGATATTACCGTCTGGAGTCTCATGTGGGGCAGAGTGGATGAATA
>NC_057717.1:59146513-59189375 GCF_004010195.1 Chiloscyllium plagiosum | reverse complement strand
CACATGCAGTTGTGGAATTTATATTTCACAGCATTATCAGTCACTTAATTAATGCAGTATTAACGCAACTTAACATCATCCTTTATTCCTGCAGCATCCACAATACTTGTGTAGCTCATATCCAGAGCATAAGTTGTGCAAAGTTTGTACAACACTTTTGGTTTAAATATATAAATCACCAATGCTTGCTACTCCTTGTTATTTGTATTGTCCACTGAAGCCGATTCTGTGAAACCTGTTGGAAATGGTCTGTGGTGGTATCCTGGACATGATATTCGGTGAAGCTCACCTCGACACCGAGCCGATCTGAAAAAAAAAAGGGCAATACAAGAAAAGCACGAATGACCTTCCCACTCTGCAAGGATAAGTGCCACTGTATTCTGTCTGCTTCCTGAAGCTCACTGTATATCTTTTATAGCACATACCACTGAACAGGTCTTATGCTCTACCACTCTCACTCCTGCAAGCAGCGCCTATCTACGCTTATTCTCTCTGCCTGCTTCACCATAACCCTTACACTAATAACACTGCATAGATTCAACAGTATGGACTCACTCACTTTTGACACCTCAACATTTACACACACCTATTCCATCACTAATACCATGCCACACATTCATATAATCACTGCGTCCCTCCCTTTCTCTCTTTTCAGGAGAAACTGACTGTAACAGGACAGAAAGACCCAAGTCGGGCGGTGGAGTGTCCAATATACATTCCCACACAAAACTTTCCCCGCTCCGTTCAAAGAACCATCGCACGAGTTGCAGGAGACCAGGACAACTCCTGTGGAGATTTGGAATCTTCTACGCCCTTCCAAATAAGAAGCAATGTTCAATGAATAGTAATTTTCACGTTAATCTCACTGTCTTTTCTGGCATGTGTTCTCTCATTCCCAAATCTGCACCTACCTCATTTCACAGACACAGAAATGAACACAAGCGTTTTAAAACACTCCACTATATTAACATACGCTTTAACAGATGAAGATAGACACACACATACACACACACACGCAGACGTAGAAACACACAGAGATACGTATGTCACGCACAAATTGAAGCAAACACATATAGAAACACACAAGTTGATACACAGACAGACAGCCGTAGACACAAGCACATAGACATATGCATACCCAGACACAGAGAGACACGCTAGATAATGTCTGTAGGACTATTTTAGATACGTTTTTTGACTAATAAGAACATCAGGGGTTGCAGGGTAAAGGCAAGAGAACGATGTTGAGAAATATTAAAACATTATTAATTGGCATATCAGACTCGATTGGCCAAATGGTCTTTATGATCTTATGGTGTTATGCTATCTGATATCTCTTCTATAAAGAGCAATCGAGGTTATGTTTGACAAATATTAGATTTGAAAGAGCGAGTGGTAAAGTTTGACATATTTCATGTAGTGAATGGTTTATGTCTGTTCACAATTCATGTGCCCTTACATTTCAAAAGAGATGACGATTGATGTCAGATAGATATCGTTTTAAAATAAAGGAACAGCATTGAAATAAGAATATCCATTTGTCTTTTGGTGTTGTATTATCTGTGGTGTCCACATCGTCATGCAACAGTGAAGAGATCTTTATTGAGAAAATTCAAGGTATTCTGGACTGGTATTTGTTGGAGAGGAGAGTCAGTGTTTATTGGGAACAGATAAGTAATGGCCACACACAATCGGATTAGCCATGAATATTCTGAATGGTGCCATCGAATGGCTCACTGCTGCCCCAATTCATGCATAATTCGCCCAATCAACTCCTTGAGGCTGTTACAGAGGTAAAGGAATACACCATGCCACCAGTCAGGATCATTACAACGAGACGGGCGGAGACGGGTCTGTCTCTCTAAACAGTTACAGGAAAAGAGAATGAAATAATTTACTTCAAAGAGTAAATTATGCACCACAGAGGAGGACATTCATACCGCCTGAGCTCCTACACTGGTTCAGCGACGTTGTCTCTCACAGGAAATATGCAGCAGAGATAAATGCTTTCTTTCAGATAGCTAAGCTGTAACTAGTAGAGTGCATCAGAGATCAGCGTGGGTCAGGAGTTCATAACAACTAGAAGGAGGAGGACGCAATCGGGCCTTCGAGCTTGCTTCGCCATTCAATAAGATCGTGGTTGACGTTTGCATGGAATTGGATCTACTTACCCGCGGCCTCACAATATCCCTTAATTCATCTGACCATACCCCTTATAGTTAAAAAAAAATAGCTTTGAAAAATACTGAAGTCGTATTAATTAATTTTACTCGGCAGAAACTCCATGGATTAACAACCCTCTTGGTGAAGACGTTCCTTATCAATTCATAAAAGACAAATAATCTGTACCAGAGATTTCGATGAATGGAACTCTATAGATTGAAGCTCAGCTAGCTCATGAACCAACATGGTCCTACAATAAGTCGTCAAATGGATGAAATGAATGCACAATGTGATTTTAGACCATGGAGTTTAGTGAGCAAGCCTTCAGCCGAAATAACACAGAGTGAGTTATCCAGTGTGATAGGAAGCATAAAACAGCAGTAAACAGTTTAAATGGAAGACCTCTGGAGAACTCTTCGAGACTGGTTGTTTTCGTATTCCTGTTACATGAATCATATATAGTTAGCCTGCAGATGCAGCAAGTGATTTGAACGGTCAATGGAATGATGGTATTTCCCGAAAGAGTGTCACTTTTAATCGGTAGGAATGGTTTACTGCATCTTTAAAGGGCATGACTGAGAACACATCTGACACAATTTGTACAGGCAAGATGCCCTAAACTTTGAAAAAAATACATAATTTCTGAATAAACGATTGTTTTCGAAGGGTTTTGAAATATGTTTCCCTTTACTCGTTGAGATTAGATTAGATTAGATTAGATTATGTTAGATTACTTCCAGTGTGGAAACAGGCCCTTCGGCCCAACAAGTCCACACCAACTCGCCGAAGCGCAACCCACCCTTCCGGAAGGAAGGTCTAATCTTATGAAGAAAGCTCAGTTTACATTATGGATGAGAGATTTTGTTGAAACATACTCGATTTTCAGAAATTATATCCGTTGGAAACATATTTTCGCTTGTTAAAGCGACTGAAACACGTGAATGAGTTTAAAGAATAAGATCAATTGATATTAACACAGTTATTATGAAGACATTAACCAATTGTTTAAGAAATGCACACGGATGCAAACATGTTATCAATTTAGAATGCGAGGACATGTTTTGCTGATGAAAGCTACTGTGTACGACAACAGCAATGATGCACCTGCATACGAACCACAGTAATGTTCCACAGAATGTTCAAGGATATCATATATATACAGTTTGGTATTCAGTTGATATCATTGCATGTTTCAACACAGAGCGGGAGAAGAATATTACCTGCCTGAGAAGCAGCAGCCTATTGCACCATCTGTCTTATTTTGGTCCAACTGACAAAGACATGTGAGAAGAAAATCTCACAGGCATCTTTCCCACTCGTGGAGGATTCCTGATGCAGGAGTCATTAGAATGGCTCGACTGCCTGACGCAAAGGGAATTCAGTGAAATCCACATTTTCTGGGAAGAAATCGTATTACAAGCAGCTTATGCGATCAGAACAACATCAGACACAGAATAATATTTGGGACCGGCTATCACTTTTCCAATTAGTCATAGAGTCATAGACATGTACAGCATGGAAACAGACCCTTCGGTCCAACCCATCCATGCCGACCAGATATCACAAACGAATCTAGTCCCACCTACCAACACCAGCCCATATCCCTCAAACCTTTCATTTCATATGCCCATTCACATGCCTCTTAAATGTTGCAATTCTATCAGCCTCCTCCACATCCTCCTTCAGCTCATTCCATACACGTACCACCCTCTGCGTGAAAACAATTGCACCTTAGGTCTCTTTTATATCTGTCCCCTCTCACCCTAAACCTATGCGTTTTAGTTCGGGACTCCCCGACCCCAGGGAAAAAAATACGTTGTCCCTCATAATTTTGTAAACATCTATAAGGTCACCCCTCAGTCTCCAACGCTCCAGAGAAAACAGCCCCAACCTGTTCAGCCTCACCCTGTACCTCAGATCCTCCAACCCTGGCAATATCCATGAAAATCGTTTCTGAACCCTTAAGTTTCACAACTTCTTTCCGATAGGCAGGAGACCAAAGTTGCACGCAATATTCCAAAAATGGCCTCACCAATGTCCTGTACAGCCTCAACATGATCTCCCAACTCCTATGCTCAATACTCTGACAAATAAAGGGAAATATACCAAACACCTTCTTCATTATCCTATCTACCTACGACTCCACTTTCAAGGAGGTATGAAGTTGCACTCCAAGCTCTCTTTGTTCAGCAACACTCCCTAGGACCTTACCATTCAGTGTATAAGTCCTGCTAAGATTTGCTTTCGCAAAATGCAGCACCTCTCATTTATCTGAATTAAACTCCATCTGCCACTTCTCAGCCCATTGGCCATTATGGTCCAGATCCTGTTGTAATCTGAGGTAACGCTCTTCGCTGCCCACTGCACCTCCAATTTTGGTGTCATCTGCAAACTTACTAACTGTACCTCTTATGCTCGCATTCAAATCATTTATGTAAATGACAGAAAGTGGAGGGCCCAGCAACAATACTTGTGGCACTCCACTGGTCACAGGCCTCCAGTCTGAAAAACAACCGTTCACCACCACCCTCTGTCTTCTACCTTTGAGCCAGTTCTGCATCCAAATGGCTATTTTTCACGAGTTCTGCAATTATGCAACGCTCGAAAGCTTTCATTTCTTTTCTGTTTGCCTTAAGAAATTGCATTTGTGTATGCGTCTCTATGTGTGCCTCTGTATATCTCATTTTACGGGGAAGTGACCCAGTCTGAGACCTATTCCATTGGCAATAATACTGAACTTGTTACCTTTAAAATTCGTTGTAACCAGAGGAGTAGTGGGACTGGAAATGGCATCGGTCACCGTCCAACATTGTTCAGAACATGAATGAAAAATTCTCAAAGGGCTGTTCAAGTGGAACTTTTATTCACCAGAAGTTAGTGGTACCTGGGTGTTTACACTAATTCAAATATGTCTTTGTTAACCATTTGACAGCCAAGTAAATGAAGGAAATTAGTGAACATAGAGAAAAATGCCGTTGAAAACATTGCCATATCAGTCATGATCTTTGTTCCTTGTGGAACAGTAAAGAAGTGTCTAATCACCCACTCCTGATACTCAATGCATGGTCTTTATATTCTATTCAGCCTCTCAATCCTCCTGCACATGAGCAGATAGAGCCCAATTGGTCGAAACAGCTCGTCCACAGTATCACAGGGTCTCATGCAGTTCCCCAAGACTGTCACACGCAGTTTGGTGTGGGAGCAAAATGTTATTGGGAAATCAGGTTCGGGTACAAAAGATGGCTGTCGGAGTTCCTCCTGTTTGTAACTTATGCTTCATTTGTTTGTCGTTTTCGAGACCAAGATTCACTATAAATACAGGCCACATACCTTTCCCAGAAATAGCTCATAAAATCATCTAGTCTCCCTGACTGCAGCATCGAGTAACAGAACATCCAGGAAAATCACAATCATTCATTTTGCAATTACAGAATATGAAGACATAAGAAACAGGAGTAGGTATTTCGGACGATCAAGTTTCCTTGCCAATGTATAAGATCATGGCTGATCTACTGTTGGCATCAAACCAACTGTAATGCATAATTCTTCACATCTCACAACTCTCTGATTGTCAAAGATCCATCCGCCTCCTCTTTAATGCTTGCAATGATCTACCTTCACGAATTGTCTAGAAAAGCTAACTCTGGACATTCGCTACCCTATGTGAGATAAAAACAATCCCTGGACATGCATCATTACCTATTGATATGAAAAAAAAAACAGCTGCACGCAGGAGCTCATATGAGAGTGACTGGCCCGAATATCAAGACAGCATTTGATTGAGGATGTCACTAAGGAAGACCAACTGAATTGAATTTAATAGGAACCACGTGTAACATCCCCACTCGTTGGGGTCACTGAGCGCACAAATGAAGATGTTTGTGGTTGTCAGAATTCAATCCTCTCAGTCCTGTTCTTCTCTGCAGAACAGCTGCAGGTTAGTTCCATGGCACAAACTTCTTCACCCGCTTTATCTATTTCTTCCCCCATCATGTGGCCAGAATGGAGAAGTCTACCCAATGTTCAGAACAATTTTTCACCCCTTAGTTACTGAACCAGCCTTTTTCCATGTGGAACAAGATCTGGACAAAGGACAAATTTGTGTTGTTAAAGTGTCAGTAACATTCGTGAAACAGCGCTGCCAGACAGCACACATGTCTACAATGGGAAAAAAAAGAGCTCATTCTGCATCTCAAGCTATTTTGCACACGAATGAAGTTACACTATTCAGGCCATCGAAACTATTGCATAAGAAGAAGGACAATCCGTTCAATCTTCCTGCCTGTTGCACATGAAGAGAAGGAGTCTGGTCAGTACATCGATCTTTTAAGCAGGAACGGGAACAGACCAACAAGGCACTTAAAAATGTTCCATAAGACTAGCACGAGCCTATTCAACCCCAACAGACACTTCAACAGGAACAGCAGGATATCACTGATGTTCCTTAACGGCAAGCCAATAATACAGGGACTACACTTATGGACGGCTACATAATGTTACATTTGGATCCAAGCTGTACATTAACGTGGGGCGAGTTTTCTCAAAGCCTTGTGTTCTCTGTCTTTCAATGGACACAGCGAGTGATGTGGTTGGTCGTGGCGGGACGTTCTCAGAGGCATTTAAACTGCCCATAATCATGCATGCCGTTTAAAAGAAAAACATTCTAATGTATCACTGCGTCAGTGACTGTTCAGAATATAATGAGAATTTGATCAGCACCCTCGAAGGTCACTGCAACTACGTCTTATTCTGTCACAACGCTACAGATTAATCTTCACCCCGTTCTCATTGCACCATCATCGCAGAGATTAGCCTAGTGGCACTCTTTGTCACTCTGTCTGACGTGAGGAAACAATTCCTTATTATGCACAGAAAATCTGTCCACAATAGCCCAAATACTGCCTCAGATTTGATCTCACTAGTTCTTTTTCCTCATTTAGCCGTCTCCGTTTCTTTCTTATGTCATTAAAAAAACTATTGCTTCCCTATGCGCTGCGACTGATGTAATTTTTTTTAAAATCTTGCATCTGTATACCAGCATTAATAAAGTCAGGACCAGAGGTTCCGATGGGAATGAGCATCACTCTCAGCGAGACAGTCAATGTGGACGAACTGACCTGGAGTAAGGACTGGCCACCTACGTGAATGGAAATTTGTTGTTGGAATATGGGCAAGTGGCAGAGGAAACGCGCTACCTTAACATTTCCATGTTTTCTCTCATGGGATATGTGTAGCCCTGGTCAGCCGGCATTTTATGCTGATCTTGAATCGGTGTCATTTTCGGCTGCTCCACAGAAGGGTAAACAGTAAAACGGATTGTTGTGGGTTTGCAGTCACGCAGACACCTGACCAAGGAGGAATGACACATTTCTTCCTCTTAAAAAAAACATTCGGCGTGCAGATGCGCTTTTAAATACCAAATGGAGGAGGTTTAATTTAAATTCCACCAATTTACTTCGTGGGATATCAACAGATTATTACTCTCTGCCTAAAATGGTGTTTGAATGAATTGAACATCATTCATTGGCTTCCCATTTGACTGCATCTGTGGAAATAACTAGTTAACGTCTTAGGTACAAATATTTTGTAGACGGAAGTGTAGTTGGAAGGTACTGCACATATTTTTCCCTGAATTTAGCAAGGGGTCAAGTCATATTTTTTCGAGAAGTTGCACTGAGTCTGAAGTGGAGACTGGGATATGATGATTGGAAAGAATTGGTGAGTGGGCAAGGCATGTAGAAGTTAATCGGTGCACGAGAATAAGGGTCTTGGGGTTTGAGAATGGTATGATTCTTCGTCATATATTTTTAAGTAACGTGTAAATAATAATAGGAAGTTAAGGTATTTTTGATTGGAACTGTAAACGTTGACTTCCACCTTTCCAACTTTTAAAAATCCTGAGCAGCATTTCAATTCAATGCAGTTTAATCGACAGATAGATTGACTTACGAGGAACACCAACTATTGCGAGGATCGGATAGTAAGCACCTTGAATAATGAAAAGGATATCTTCAATCCTCAAAGCAAGTGATATCCAAGGCTGAGAAAGCCAGTAAAGACCACCGAAAAAACTCTTGTTCATTGTTGCAACATTCCAGTCTATTGTTCTCAAATTCTGATCCATTGTTAGTACATAGAGCCTATTGCTGTCAGATTCTGATCTATTGTTAGAACATTCCAATCACTTAATCTCCGACTCTGATTTCTCCTCCCCTCTTTCTGGATTTGCTGATCCCTGTTCGTGCTGTTCCCCTTCACATTAAGTACATTGACAGGAATCCCTTTTTCATAGAAGTGTCTAAAACTCGAGTGACACATTTAGGATCCACTGGGACTGACGAAAATCACAGTCACTGATCAAATCTCTCCAATTAACCCCTTTCAGTTCAATGTTTTATTAAAATTAAAACTCATTTAAAATTTGCACATTCCAGATTGGATATATGAGGGTGACTGATGGAAGGAATGTTGAAGAAGTTGAATCGATTGTGTATAACCATTCAATCTGGCTTAGGCATGCAGATAATGCCTGAGAAATGTTGGAATATAAATATATTTCTGTTCATAAATGTAAACATGCATTCTGTAACTATCCATCAGTCATTACAATATCAGTGATACATTGAAAAAACTTTTTATACTCCATAATCCGCGAAAAACACAATTCAGGTTTTTATTCCAGGATCAGAGAGAGCAAACAAAGTCCATGCTGCCGATGTTATCGATATCAATGAACTGTGATGAAAAATCATTTACTGGGCTTCAATTAAATAGTGATTATGACACTGGAAACGATACAGAAGACAGAGAATTTGAGGACATGGCTGTTCAGGCCGGTGGCAAGTACAATAGTATTCTCCAATCATCATTACAGTAAAGTTACTTTTCAAAACTTATACAAAGAGCAGATTCAAGGATACATCTACAATGAGGAATGAGGAGAAACAATATTAATGAAATACGTTTATTCAGCTCGAAATGCAGGGACAAAATGATTTCCTCCACATACTAACATACAGAAAGTACGAATAGATAAGTTTAGTAAAATTCACTCATAATTTTGAGCTGTATAAATTAAAAATTTAGATTTCAAAACCCAGGGAGTGGTGTGCAAATTTTAACAAGAATTTTTTTGTACACAGGTGAGATACTGATTTGCCCTCTGTCAGTGACCCTCCTTACTGAGATTCTCGACTCAAGTCTGTCACACAGTGTGAATGTTATCAGTTTTGCTGCTGTTAGACCAGTCAATTTAAATGAATCCATCTTACTGATGTCACTGAGCACATACGCAGCCAAGAGTCACTAACGGAGACGATCGGTTAATACAGAACAAGTTTCAAAGGCGTGTCTCAAAGCTGTTTAAAACCCCCTGTCTCAAAATGGAGCTCCACACTGGAACTGAAAGAAAGCACGTGCCACATTTTGTTTTTATTGTTTCAGAGCTTTTTTAATGGTGGAGCGCAATGTTCCAGTGGAGTAAGTTTGAGGGCCAGGGAAAGATGCAGGACAGTTTTTCACCAACAAACTAGGCAATTACTTAATGGAAAACAAGTTGTACAATATGCGAGTCGAGAGGAATAGGACGAGCTGGAGCAGTCAGATATCGGCGGATCCAATCATAAGAACAAGAACATAAATGAATGCATTGCCAGATCAGCTGAAGTGGTTAGTTCTATTACATTGTCAATCCCTCTAACAGAACTAGACCAGACACCATAAAGCCAGATGAGATATGTGTTCAACATGGTCCTCTGTGCACAACATGCTCGTGTACAGCTCAATACAATCATGCAATCTGTGCAGAATGGAACACTGTGCAGACCTTTCAAGTGCATTGGAACACATACTGAAACTATGTAACTGTGCAGCAGCGGGGAGCACCAAGACATTACTTGGCTGGTGGTGAGCAGGGCTCTACCTGTGAGATTCTTTATAAATGCCCGGTGAGTCTGCCCCACTGCACGCTGGCCACGAACCAGCTGCAAGCGGGTAGAAACTGTCAGGTATCTCTGTCTGAAATCTGACTCTGCAAATGAAGTCATCTGAATGACGTTACTCTTTTTTTTGTGGAGGTTTGTCACAAGGAATTCTGTGACACTGGACTGCGTGTTTCATCCATTGCACGGATGCACACCGAGACAAACATCAACTGCACATGAAGAACAATGAATTTGGTGAAAGACAGTCTTTGGTCTGCACAAAATTTGTTTTTTTTTTCCAGAAATAGGAATTTACCAAGTCCAAATATTGCTGAATTGCTCATTCCAAGGTTCAGGACTACCTCCTGAGGGAAACTGTAAAGCTTGGAGCAGTTGCTTCCATGGTCCAGTTGGACCGACAACAGTCCAAAGTATTTCGGCTGAAGCTAAATGGGATTGCTTTACTTTTCAGACGCCCCAATTATCTCAAAGCCTGTAAATATAGTCCTGTATGCGCCAGAGATGGCCTTGGATTTTTTGGATACCGTCAAACTGCAATTTTTGTTTGTTTCCTTGGTATGCTACAAGAGAGAACCAAAACAGTTAAAATAAAAAAAAAATCTCTGAAGAGCACAGTAATACACTGATCTCCAGCACCAGCCTAGATATTTTTTAACCTCGGATCCTTCAGTCTTTGATTGGAGAGAGTTAGATGCATCTTTGTTCCGTCTATAAACCCGTTCTGTCCCTGGCCTGATCGTGTTTGATGGGAACAGTGTCGAGAATGGTTCAAGTTCCATATGATTCCATGCGGTGCCTCTCCTGGGAGTGTTTGAGGGGGACAGTGTGGGGAAAAATTACTTTATCTGTAACCCCATGCTGTTCCTGGCCGAGGAGTGTTTGAAGGCACAGTGTGGGGAGTGACTTCATCAATATCGAACCCAAGCTGACCGTGTTTTTTTTTATTATTTGACAAGGACCAGTTTAGGTGAAGTTTTATTTGGTAACTAAGTCCATCTGTCTGTAAAATGGCAATGATTGATCGCAAAAGTGTAGACGTAGGTTTTAAACTGTATCTGACCAGTTATTATGCCTTTACTTCTGCGGTTCTATGGAAACGGTGGGTTATGAATTTTCTGAATATGCAACCCCATGTGAAAATGGCTGGATATTTGATAAATTCTGTGTTAAACGACTTATCATCCAGGATATGTTTCTTCGGGACTGTGGAGCAGTGGTTTAATCAATATCAGATTCCATACTGAGAATGGACTTTCTATTTGGCATGTGCCTCTGTAGGAGGATCTTTCCTCTGTGTGTAACTTTCCGTAGTACTGGTCTTGGAACGTTTGATGGGGACTGTACAGTGCGGTCTTCTAGCATCGGTGAAGCAAAAGCGGAATTAAGGTACTGGAGAAGGGTCAGTGGACTCAAAATATTAACTCCAAGGTTTGCCCACACATCCTGCCAGATATGCTAAAGTTTTCCAGCAATCTCTACTTTTGTGACGGAGTGCCTGCACCCGCAGTTCTTTCCGTTTTTATCAATCTTTAAGTTTACTTCCAGGTCCAAATAGTAGAGGAGGCAGGATATTATATCTAATTCCTTGATGTCTCTAACATGTGGGCAACATGAAAGGATTTTTTTTCCTTTCACTTTAAAGGAGTACAGTGAGAGATCTTCTCTGTCGGCCCTGTGCTACACCTGTACTGGGAATGTGTGTTGGAGACAGTTTATCGTGTGATATAATGAGCATCTAACTTCATGTTGGACATAAGCTGGAAATGTGTTGCTGGAAAAGCGCTGGAAAAGCGCTGAAGAAGGGCTTATGCCCGAAACGTCGATTCTCCTGTTCCCTGGATGCTGCCTGACCTGCTGCGCTTTTCCAGCAACACATTTCCAGCTCTGATCTCCAGCATCTGCAGACCTCACTTTCTCCTCCTTCATGTTGGACATCGCCTAGGAAGTTGAAAGGGGTATTGCAGAGAGAGCTTTATGCTATGTCTGAACACATGGACTACATGTTCTGGGGTGTTTGATAGTCTCAATGATAAGGGAGAATTATTTTATCTTTAATTTTGGATCCGATTCCCTACAGAGTGAAAACAGTCCTTTCGACCCAACAAGTCCACACCGACCCTATGAAGAGCAACTCAACCTAACCCATTTCCCTCTAACTAATGCACCTAACACTGTGGGAAATTTAGTATGACCAATTCACCTGATCTGTACACCTTTGGATTACGGGAGCACCCAGTGGAAACGCACACAGATTCGGGGAGAATGTGCAAAATGCACACAGACAGTCGACCGAGGCAGGAATCGAACCCGAGTCCCTGGTGCAGTGAGGCAATAGTGCTCACCCCTGAGCCACAGAAAAAGTAATTTGGAAAAGAAAGGGATTCACTCTAGATCTAATCGTGTGCTATCCCTGACCTGTCAGTGCTTGATATACAACAGTGTAGTTTCAATTTCAAATTGTATCTAATCCTTTCGCTACCTGTCTGGAGACTGTTTCATGTAGGCAATGCAAAGTGAGATTTATTCCATATTCAACCCATGGTATAACTGCCGTTCAGTGTTTGATAAGTACATTGCAATAGCGAGTTTTAATCTGTGTCTGATGTTGGAATTAACATGGACTGGGAATTCATGATGTAGGACAGTTGTGATAGTGCATTAATTAGTATCTTATCCTGTGCTGCACCTGTCCTGTAGTGTTTGATGCAGACAGTGTCTGCCTGAAATACTCAGCAACTAACCCCATGCTGAATGTGGCCTGGAAATTCAAAATTACTGGTGTAGTGAAATCTTCCCTCTCTATCTAACCCCATGCTGTGCCCTGTCCTTCTGTGGTTGATGGGAACAGTGCAGAGAATCATGTAATTCATATCTAACCCCATGCCAAAATTGATCTGGAAATTTTGGACATGGATCACAGAAAATTATAGCACAGAAGAATCCCTTCGGCCTACGATGTTGTTCCGAGGATTATTGCTAATCGTAAATAGAATAACCTACCTAACGCACCCCTCAATTCACTGCTGTCCATGTGCATGTGCAGCAGTCCCTTAAATGTCCCTAATGACTATGCTTCCACCACCACCGCTGACAGCACAGTCCATACATTTGGAACTCACGGTAAATTAAACCTACCTGTGATGTCTCCTCCACACATTCCCCCTAATATCCTCCATCACTCTAATTCACTGAACTTCAGGAGCAGCAATGTTCACTGTCTACAAGGCGCTCTCCTGAAGTATTTTCAAGTCTCCTTCCCCGGCACCTTGTAAAATCATGGCAATCTAGAAGGACCAGGGAAGCATCTGCATGGGAATACCAGTATCTTCAAGTTCTTTTGCAAACCACTCATCGTCGTTATTTGGAAATATGTCTCCGTTTGTTCGGTATCATTGTTTCAACATCCTCTCGTTGTAAAAGGTCCTATAGAAAATGAAAAACAACAGTTCATGAACACAACTCGCCAAAACTTTCACAATGGAAACGCCGAAATGTGCAAGGAAAACTTGCCAATTTGGCGATTTCGACACCACATGAATGAATTAAATTTAAAAATACTGTTCGAACATGACCACCGCTGGATGCTGAGTTTGGATTTTGTGAGTGTAGTCTGTTGGGGTTCAGTTAAGACTGTATTTGTTATGCGCAGCTGGAGGGATATTACATTTGAAACTATATATCCATCTTTCAGAAGTATGGCCTCCATTGATATTATTCCCATGGACACTGATATTCACGTGCCTCACGATTCACTCGCGAGATAGACGCAATAAAAATGCACGAGTATCTAGACTGTCCAGCATTTAGACTCTGTTACTTTATTGTCATGAAAATGAATGCATATTAATATTAGCATGCAATTCGAAGAGAATTGTCCGCCCGTTTTTAATGCCAGTGCACTTAATAATTTGATCTTGGATGCTTTATCAGGAACATTGTTCAAAGAATCTTCTTGTGATTTGTGCACTGTATTCATCATATTCTAGTGATGAAATTGAACAAAATTAATGGGTGGATTTTTCCTAATTGAGCAAATCAAAAGTGGCTATTATCAAATGATTTATGACGTCCAGGAATAGAACTTTGTTTCTAATAGTCAGAGCAATGGTGAGACGATATACAATGAAGTTTCTGTCTCGAGACGCACACAAAGAGGATGGGCTCGGATTATAGAGCATCAAACATTACAGCGCAGTACTGACCCTTCGGCCCTCGATGTTCCGCCGACCTGTCATACCAACGTGAAACCCATCTAACCGACACTATTTCATGTTCGGCCATATGCTTGTTCAATGACGACTTAAATTCACTTAAACTTGTCAAATCTAGTACCGTTGCAGGCAAAGTTTGTCATCAATGTAGATTCCCTTTACTTTTGACAATGACCTTATGGAGCAGACCTAATTCAGTCACGTCCATGAGTGGAATACCGAAGGAGTAGTGCGGAAAATAAACGCGTTTATTTTCCGCACTACTCCTTCGGTATTCCACTCATGGACGTGACTGAATGATTTATAAATGACAACATTGTCCTCGTTTCCACCAGTACCTCTGGCAACCTCTGACATAATCTCCACACTTTCTGTAAGAAAAATAATGCCGCTTTGAACTCTTTTGTATTTTTCCCTGTCGCTTGAAACGTATGCTCTCTAGTTTTAGATTCCCCTATCTTAGAGAAAAACCGTTTTCCATCTAAATTGTATTTGCTTGTCTCTTTGGGAAGACTGAATGTTGTCAGTGAATCTGGTAAAGTCATGACAAATAGTTTTGCTACTGTGCAGAACAGAGCGTTCCAACAGGAATAAGGACGAGTCTTGTCGCTGGATTTTCTGGGAGGAGATCAGTGAATATTAAATGGACTCAGTCCAGTTCCTGGTCATTGTGACCAAATGTTCAAGGCAACAGATGGCAAAGATAATTGTGCTTGACATTGACAGGTCCATTCCTACTCATTAGAGTCACAATTGTATTACAGATCACATGAGCGGTGGAGATGATGATCCTTATGGCAACCTGAGAGAGTGCAGCAATTAATCCCACGTTGTTAGTCTCGCTCTATACCATAAACCAGTTAGCCAGCGGACCGAGCTAACTGGTTTCCATTTAATGCAAAGCTAAAACAAACAGCTCAGTACATTAACAATTTGTAGTAGTTCACGTCGAATCAGCTGCTACACCTTTCACCACCACCAGCTCTTCTTACACTTAATATGTTCAGTTGCAGGTATTATGAAATTTCTTTCCGATAAACGCTAAACAATTTGTGAGTGTGTCACTTTTGCCTCCCCATCCAGGCAACCCAGAATCCTTGTCCCTTTTAAATTTACTCCTTGTGTGTCTGCAACCGGCCTTTTAAATATGCTGGAATCATCTTCTAAAATGCTTTTTCTGTCTGAAAAGTAATCTCCGATTTCAAAAACACAGAATAAAAAGTTATTGCTGCAAACTTCGTTGTCGTTCCTCGCTGGTTTTGAAGCTCTAACCTCCAGTTATATACTCACCTGAACCAGGTAATTTCCTCTTATTTACCCTTACTAACGTCACATCCGCTGGACAACCTCCATTAGGACACAACTCAGTCATTCCTGATTTATGTCGTGTGAATCTCCATCTATTCCACCATCCCATTAAATCCCTTCTTTTCTTTTCTCGTGGCTATACTTCCCAGTCAATCTCATTTCCATCGTCTCCAACGATTTTGTATCAAGGGAAATCTGACCATACCCTTCCTAACCAAATTGAACTCCCCAACCCCCGTGTATTTCATCAGTAAACTTCGCCCTGAGAAATGATGCTGGGTCTAATTCAACTCATGAAAACTTACCACTATGCTATGCAATCTCATTACTGGTACAGGAAAGATGAAGGCTATTTCATTTACAGCTGAAACGGTTGGCTGCAGCAACATTGGGTCAAATCGCAGTCACATAGGTGACTGTTGTTCTCATTTTTATTTCTTCTCAATGTGTGCTGAAGTAACGCAGTGAGAAATAAATTAATATCGTTAGACATAATTAAGGGTGTGTGTTAAATCTGAGGTTATAAGAACAGGGCAGTTTTGATTAACATTGATTAGAGATTGTTCAAATCTCAGGCACATAAGATTGATAGAGAGCGATGTTGAGAGAAATAGATTGTCATGGCAAATGCCGGTGTTATGAAGTTGTGGGTGTAACGTACTTTTAATGGCGCTGAAATGTCTGACGAGCACAAGGAGTCCAGAACAAGGCAACAACATAGCATTTGGTCGTAACAACTAAGAACTGTGTTACATGGATACAAAAATCAAATTTAAATTCGGCCAATCAGTTTAAATTATGCCCCAATCAAGTTTGAATTTGGTAGTTTACAATGTTAAACTCAATGAAACGATCCGACGTTTTGTGGGACAAATATCGGACATTTGGAACAGTTACCCAGAGCGACAAAGAACAGCAAAGAGAGCAGTTAAAAGACCAACAGATGTAGGATGCTAGTAAAATCTCCAAGAGATGCCTATCTGGAGAGATTGATTGCATAGAAAAAAAAGCATCAACACCGATCTCGAGAAAATATCTACAGAGGAAGATACAAAGAGAAGATTCAACAACTAGCTGGTTTTTAAATTTGAACTTTTTTGTAAAAGTTATTGGGGTCGGGGTGAGAGTAGGTATTGTAGAGCAGAAGGTTGAGAGAAAGGAGTTGTAGATTGATTATTCTCTGTTAATAAAAAAGCAACAAAGTTGTTATTTTTAACTTTAAGTAGTGATTTTTTGGGTTGGTTCTTTGCCTCTTGAATTTGAACAGCATACAGCACGGGGTGACTCCTTTCTGTTTTGCTGGTTTACATTAGCAGAGAGGTGAACCCCGTCACGTAACACCAGTTTCTGTGTTTGCTTTGTTGTTTTGCTGAGTTGTGCATTTTGCCTCAGTAACGATTTTGAAGTTGTCCCCTCTGCACAAAAGGTCCGTGCTTTTGTGCCATTGTATAAAAGGTGCAGTGTGTCTAAGCGACAGGGCTCTCTACAATAAAATTCGACGCTGTTTCAATCTACCTATCCTGATATTGATCCATGGAAGCAGCACTGCGCATTGTCCTCGAGTCTGGAAAACAATCCCTTTACAGATAATGTTACATCCCGCTCTCAAGGGGCTTTTCATTCCATTGGTTACAATTCCTCACAGAATCCGTTTCAACAGGTTTTGTCACTAAGTCATTTCTTTGTTTGTGTTCAAATCCGGTGAACAGAGGGTCCCAGTTGGAGTGTGCTGAGCCCATAACTCAGCGGTCAAACTCTGTGAACTGTAGTATGCTTTTCATCATTTCACTAACAGCAGGTAGATGTATCTATGCTCCGCAACATTTTCACGCCTGTTTTAAGAAGCAAGAAGAAGTTCCTCCTTTTGTTTTCACACAGACCAAGATTGTAAATGCTGGAAACATGCACTGGTCGAGACTGTTTGCTCTCCCACATCCGTGTCCTCCCCAGCAGGTGTTCAGATGATGGTCTGAATCGCTTTGTTCTGTTCCCTGTCACTCCGGGATGATGTGAACTGTGAAATCTGTTCTCGGAGCTGGTGGTAACGTGATAAAGCTTATACATATCAGGTGCAATGTGCCTGAGTGACAGGACTCGCTGCAGAAACATCCTAAGCTGATTCAGACAGCAGAGCTCTCGCTGTGACTTCGAGAAGGACACAGACACATATGACTGGGAGAGATTCTTTCTTTCCCAGCAGTTCTTCACATTTCTATCTGTCTCAGGTGGCATTATTTGCACAAGGTTCCCAAAAGAATATTAAGTCCTGAGCATGCGCATTCTCTCTTTTGCACAGCTTTCCAGAATTTCCATAACTCCCACTACCTCTAACCACCTCCCGCGCTCCACAACCCCGTGTTTGATAGTGTGCTGAAAAGCGCGTTCATGTTTCTCTCCCTCAACACTAATTGCCAATTGAAGATGAGTTCGTCCAGCTTCCAATGATGGGAGTCCGCTCGCAAAAGAAGTGGCCAGCACAGCCTCCGGGGAACCGGAAGTCAGAATGGCAAGGAGCTGTTATTAAAACTCAGTGCGGCCTTCCCTCCGAAACAACAGAAAAATCCTATTTTTTAAACAAGGAAACTCACCTGATTTATGGATCATGCTTCTGTTGCGGTTCTGGCTTGTTGGTCTTGGGTGTGATATCGCCTCGGGTGGGTGGTGTTCGTGTGAGAAGTCACACTTGAGCACTGGAGTTTTGCAGTTGGTTCTATTTTTGACGCAGAATGTATAATTTTGATGAGATCGAGTTCAGAACAAGGTACCGAAGCTTAAAACACACAGCAGCAACTTCTTGGAGGTCGTTACAAGACTGAGAAATGGATTCCCTAACTTCAAATTATGCTGATCCTGTTAATGTGGATTTTGCCGAGTGCACGTCCTGTGCGGAGTAACCTGAAAGCTTTAATCTGTCCAAAATGTTGTTTTACTTATGCTGTGATCTGCATTTCCTTAATTAGTATGATCTGCCTTTACCAATCGCAAACAAAAGTTTTCACTGTACTGAGGTTCATGTGACAATCAATTAATCAAATATAGTCAATCAATCGACCGACATAGACATTTCCTGATTGTTTGGGGGCTGCATTGCCTCACTTTGCACTGTGACATAATTTGTGATTCTGAGTGAAATCACAGTTAAACCAACAGAATGTGGCAAGTTAGTCGCAGGTTATATTAACACAGCCGGGACACATCTGCGCCACAGAGTGTCACACAATAATAATGAAGACCTTTTGAAATCATCCTCTGAGGTACATGTCACACGCCAGACGAAAAGCTAAGACTGTGTGAAACTGCTATGGTCAGCGTTAAGAGAAGGGCCCAGCGGGAGCGTATTGGGCTCATAACCATGAAATTAATGGATTGAAAACATCCTCTACTCGTTGACAATTCCATGTTTCAGTGTGTGTACTGCCCCCTCCAGTGTTTCTCTATAATAGGTCTCCATTCCACGCATTGCATGTTGTTTCACTTTCTGCTTCCTTTCATTCAATGTATCTGAAATGAATATTTCATACTGATACACACGGAAATTTACACAAATGAGGAAACACACTTGTGAAGTTCTGGAAGCTCTTTTCCTGTTCTGTGTCAGTGTGCTCTGATCTGATTCGCAAAATCCCTTGCCAGAGCTGGGAATAAACTTGTGAGGGTGAGACACATCAGTCGTAGAGTGCTCTATGCGCATGACGCCCTGCAGTTATTCCCCACGCCGTTTCACACAGCAGTGTCCTCCCCGTGAAATGAAAAGCTGTGAATTACAATTGGATCAATTTGTTGGAGGCAGAATTGTGATACAGGCACAGCTCCGCATTATTAGGACATACATCACCAACTATGAATAACCACAGGGAGACACAAGCGTCAGAGAGTTGCTATGGACTCGATGGGCTGAACAGCTTCTGTCGGCGCGTGAGTGACGCCACACGTTGATTCTTTCCCTCTTCCTGTCTCTGGGACAGAGTGGCTGATGGTGAAGCAAAGTCTCATTGTTCACCCTATCTTCTACGTTAAACTGTCTGCTGCCCCGTTCCTCAGGGACGTGGGGATGGCTCTCAGTGAGTGAGACTTTCACTCGGATTGTCTTTATCTGGGAAAGTTGGGGCTCAGATGTTAACTGCTGCCCGATTGCAGCAAAGAAGCCGATGTTACTGTTACAAAAGCCTTTCTGCAGGATTGCTGTGTGAAGATGGATTTTGAACAGCAAACAGGCTGCACAAAAATGCCCTCACATGCATTTACCTGAGGATAGAGCGTACGGAGTACATTTGTGTCTTACCCACCAGCTCAACATCTTTATCGCTTCTCAGATAAATTATATTTGGAGGAAATTCCCAATCAAACTTGCTGATTTCCAGCACTTGATGGAACTGGCCGTGCCGATGAGAGCGAGCTTTAGAGTGTAACCGCGCTTGCCTCTCCTCCCACTGCTTGCCAGTGGAGGGAAATAGCTGAATACATTGCCGATGGAGACAACTTAGTCTCAGCGGTAGGGATAAACAGCACTGTCCTGTGAACAAGGAGACAAAATGACAAGGCGATATTCTTAAAACATTTTGATGCTTAGAAATCTGAGAACAAATTGGGATGTAGTTGGACCTGACCGAATCTCAGCTGGTTTGGTGTTGGCAATGTAAGTGTGTCTAGGGCATGATCTTCGCTTCTCAGCTTGTGTTAATACTGGCATGGGAGAATGTCTTACTTCAAGTCGCCATCGAGCCTTGGTTGTTGGATTTCACTTTTTCCCAATCGTCCTATCAACTATTTGATAAAAGGATGTAAATCATTAAGTTGCACCCTTTGAAATACCTTTGAATTTAGGGGTCAGAAGTATCATTATAGGGGGCATGGCACAGTACCACATGTGGTGAATGTGAAACAAGTGTTAGAGGATGTTCACCCACAGAATCCCACTCTGAGTATATCCACCATCTGGATATTCGCATAGTTCTGGGTGTGAAACTTTAGGAAGTGGGGACGTCAAATGATTGAAAACAGCGCTGAACAGGTTGATGAGAATGGTGTGGTATATGAGTAATGTCAACAACAAAGGTCATTTTGAAAGTTGGGACAGGTCTCCTTGGAGAGCAGAAGGCCAAAAGCTGACATTGTGAAACCTTTCCAAGACAAGAGTGGGTTAGACAGAGGGAATAAGGAAGGGGGAATGCTCCCTATGCCTGAAAGGATCGAGAACGGTTCGGCAGAGTTTTAAATACATTAGTAAAAGAAGAATTATGTACATGAGGATAAATGTTTTCACAAAGGGAATGGTTAGGGTCTGACATTGACAAAGACACAGTTTCCATCGAGTTGTTGAAAAACTAATTCAATGTTCATGTTGAAAGTAAAAATGTGTAGAGTTACAGGGAGAAGGCAAGAGAATGATACGAAACGAGAAGCACATTTATCTCTGTGGAAAGCCAGCACACCTGAGGTGTTTTGTTACAAATTTGTGATTCTGACTGGAATCACAGTTCAACCAACAGGATGTAGGGAGTTAAACAACGGTGATATTGGTTAAGCCGGGACACATGACACAACAGAATGTTATCCAGCACGTACATGTCACAGGAAGGAAAGTGCTGTCTGTTAATCATGCAGGGTGTCCTGCGGATCAGATACAGGAAATTTCAGTGTTCGAACCGAATCAGCCCTATGAAGGGTAGCCAAGGTGCCAGAGGCGCCTGCTTCAGAACTCAATTACTAAAGAAGCTTAGGCTCGAGTCCCCCACTGCAATTTCTGTGGCTGCGGCGTGTTCAAATAAAAAGCAGGACTGGGAGATTGCTTTATGGAGACGGGGGTCAGTGTCCATCTTCTCATGATCGTGTTCGCCTCCCACACGGCAAATCGCGGGCTCAAGCTGCTTTACGTTCCAGGCAAGTTGAGGTTTTAACAAATTGGGTACGATTCCTGGAGAGTTAATTGTGGTGTGGGAGACTGCAGATTTTCTCAACGTGTCTGTGCTGTCATGGTAGTGCTCACCTCCCGCACAGAAAACCGCAAGCAGCTCTACTGCTGTTTTATGTTCCAGGCAAGTTGAGTTTTTACTAGAACGGAATGGAGACTGTCATTTCATTGCTGTTGTGAAACAAAGTCCTGCGGTGACTCGACTCGTCGTTATTTGGTTTTCTGGCGAATGGGAAAATCGTTCCAATGAATTTCGATGTCATATGTTATTGAATTTCTCCCATTTCATTCATTTACGTCCTGGAGACATCGGAAGGGAAAGCTAATCTAATCAAGACTGCGATTGGTGAAATTCACTTTTTATGGCCCATTCTTATTATGTTCTTTCTTTCTCTCTTTTCAGCATTGTATGGGAAGTGGTGGTTCAATAAGGCTCCAGTATGTTTGAAAGAGTAGTTTGGAATTGCCCTGTTGTTAGTTTTGTGATTGGTTTATGGCTTATGCTCTCGGACTGTCTCACATTGAGCATTCATGCTTCGCTATGTCTGTAAATGCATTTAGTTTGCCAGTTTTGTTTGTAGAACATAGAACATAGAAGAATACAGCGCAGTACAGGCCCTTGGGCCCTCGATGTTGCGCCGATCCAAGCCCACCTAAACTACACTAACCCACTATCCTCCATATACCTATCCAATGCCTATTCCTATCTAGGTGTGCATAAATCCTATCCCTTACAATTCTCTCTAAGACTTTGCCCACAACAGAAGTGAGACTCACCGGCCTATAGTTACTAGGGTTATCCCTACTCCCCTTTTTGAACAAGGGAACCACATTTGCTATCCTCCAGTCTTCTGGGACTACTCCTGTAGACAAAGAGGACATAAAAATCAAGGCCAATGGCTCTGCAATCTCCTCCCTTGCTTCCCAGAGAATCCTAGGATAAATGCCATCAGTGTTCCGTGTTAAATGCTTTCTGTTTTGCGATTCGCTCAATACATTCCGAATTAACAGGGTTTCTGAGGTAACTTCCAGCAGCAAAAATCCTCAACTGAAGATCTGGGAAAATTTCACAGAGTATGGTCAATTGGAGCAAAAGTAAGGAAGTCGTTCGTTTCTGCAGTGTTTCACAATACTACCTTTCCCGTGAGCAGTCGAAAAGACTAAATGATTGTGCCACAGACTGCGACGGCAAGTTCCGCTAAAAAGTAATCCTTTAAAGCCGGTGTAAGCAACACGAAGTTATTGGGGTACACCGCGTGGAAACAGATACTTCGGTGTATCTCGTCCATGCTCACTGCACAGCCAAAATTAAACAAGTCCCGTTCCCCAGCATTTGGCCCCAATCCTTCTAAACCCATCCTATCCAGAAACTCATCCGATTACCTTTGCAATTTTCTGAGTGTAATAGCCTCATCCACTTCCTCTGGTAGCTCGTCCCATACACGCACAACCTTCTGTGTGGGAAATGTGCCTCAGGTCCTTTATTAATTTCAGCCCACTCAACTTGAACCTATGCTCTCGAGTTTTCAACTCACCCCAACTTGGGTAAAACACGTAAATACTCAGTTTACAATCCTTCCATAAGATCAGGTCGCAGCCGTTACGCTGCAGGGAAAGTCGTCCCAGCCTATTCCACCTCGCCCTACGGTCCAAACATTGATGACATCCTTGCCTATATTTTGTCATCAATTTCACGTGTTTTTTTTTACGTTTTCAAGATGTCAATTACGCTGGTCAACAACGAGCTATTGGAAACAGAAAGGTGAAAGGTAGAATGGCTTCAACTTTCAGTGCTGGATGCCACTGAGCCGCAGCACAGGTGGCCGAGGCTTGTTTCTGCCATGTAGTGGTTATCGCGTTCGCTGAACACGCGAAAGTACCCAGTTCGAAACTGGGCAGAAACTGCTTTGTTCTTCAACTGCAGCCTTTTACTTGAACAGGAACGGAGCTTTCTTGCTTGCTTCCCATCTGCAAACCTGCCTTCGAATTTGCTTGAACAAATCTGCTCTCGTAGTGAAATGTAATGCAATTACATTTAATTACTGTGCAAAGCATTGTAAAGTTTTTCTCCAACCTGGTTCTGATCATATGCCACTCTGTTTGAGAGTGTAGTTACCGCGGTCTGATCCGTCCACGAAAAGCAGTACCGCATTTGCCTTACTTGCGCAGGCGGCTCGGTTCAAAGACAGGAAAGAAGCTGATGCGCTGGTGTCACAGCGCACCACGAATTCCTGAACTTGTCTGTCTGTCAAATATACCTCAAAGTCGTCTCTGAAAGGCCTCATGTGGAAGCTGTCTGTCGTTATTCAACGTGCGAGAATTGGCACCAGAGGTCCTTAATCATGTTTTGGAGCAATTCGCACGTTAGTGGCTCATTCAATCAGCAACAGCAATGAAAGAAATTACACTCTCAGAGGAACCTTTGGACTTGTGCTTTCATAGCGTCGCTAGTATTAAGGTGCGCCCCGAGATCTAAGTCATGTTGGAAGTGAAACGAAGGAATCGACAGAGAAGCTTCAGAATGACATCGCATCCATTTGGTTTTCTTTAAGTCACTGACGAGCAGGAAAATGTAAACGGAGAGGGCGAGTGGGGAAGTGAGGCAGTTGCAGCTCTGGTGAAACTCCTTCTTTGTGCTTCACTCAGCCACAAGAGACGTGAAGGTGAGTCAGGCGTGAAAGCTCTTCACATCGAGAACAAAAAGCACTCAAAGGCAGTTCGCACCTCTTCCGGAGTGGGGGTGGGGTGAGGTAGTTACCTTTTGACTTTTGTTACTATGTTCAGAAACTGCCTTTTAGTTTGACGTGAACAGAAACTGCATTTCTAAAAAGCACCATGGAATTGAGCAAAATTTATTGAGTCGCTTCTCGTCGATTTCCACACAGGTTTCCAACTCAGTTGGTATCTATGTGGCTCATGTCCAGGTGTGAACATCTCTGCAGCAAATTGCACAGTTCAGGTAAAAGGCAAGGAAAGTGGCATCTCGAACTGGCACCGACGTCAGAGCATCCTCACAATGTGATCTGTCGTTCTCGGATTGGAATGCTACCTTCGGTTTTAGGATGGAGAACATTCTTTGGGACTCGTGTTCTGCAAAACAGACACAGTGACTGAAACTATACTGCACGGTATGATGTGGAACACAGCCTGCTCAGCTTTGTGCATTTTCCCTGTAGTCCGGTGTGTTCCATTTTCCGTGCAAAGGTGAAAGTCGTCCTGTTTCGCGCAATGAGTGAAATCATTTAGCAAAGCAAGAATCGAAATTGCAGTAATGTCAAGCAGCTCATGGTAATTTGACCAAATCATAACCGATCATATATTCTCACGCACTCGCAGATACATTTGTAGCTGAAAAGAGTTTGAGAAGATAGACTCAGCTTACCATTGATTTTTGTCTGGATTGATGGGCTATCATTATCTGCTGCGAAATTGACATTGTAGTCGGGCACATCCCAGCAGCTGTGCGAGTGGGAGAGGGATAATGGAACGCTTTTCATGTGACTTTGCATCTGTTGTTATGCAGGAGCACAATTGGAAATGCAAGAAAATGGTGGGAGTGGCGGAGGGGGTGGGGGGGCCGGGCCGGCTAGTAGTGTGGCTGAGCGGTCTGAGGCGCTGGATCGAGGTTCCAGTTTCGAAACGGGCGTGGTTTCGAATCCCACCATTGTCATTTCTGCTGATCAGCTCCAATGCTGCTTCGGTGTGCGCTGTATTGATGTTGAAAGCAAAAGAAAAATGGGTTTGCTTTCCGGTGAATTAACTGTGGTGTGGGATAGTGCCAAATATTTCAAAGTGTCTCTGCTGTCATGATCGTGTTCGTCTCCCGCCCGGAAAATCGCAAACAACTCTGCTGTTGCTTTATGTTCCAGGCAAGTTGAGTTTTTACTGGAACCGAATGGAGACTGTTATTTCATCGCTGTTGTGAAACAAAGTCCTGCGGTAACTCGACTCGTCATTATTTGGTTTTCTGGCGAATGGGAAAATCGTTCCAATGAATTTCGATATCATGTGTTATTGAATTTCTCCCATTCCGTTAATTTCCGTCCTTGAGTAATCGGAAGGGAAAGGTAATCTAATCGAGACTGTGATTGGTGAAATTCACTTTTTATGGCCGATTCTTATTATGTTCTTTCTTTCTCTCTTTTCAGCATTGATGGGAAGTGGTGGTGCACTAAGGCTGCAGTATGTTTGAAAAAGTAGTTTGGAATTGCCCTGTTGTTAGTTGTGAGATTACTTTACAACTCATGCTCTCGGACTGTCTCACATTTAGTATTCATGCTTCGGTGTGTCTGAAAAAGCATTAGGTCTGCCAGTTTTGTTTGCGATCTGTCCTTCTCAGGGACCCTGCCATCCTTCCCAATGTGTGGGGGATCGGTCCAGAATACTACCTGGATCTTTGGATAAACAGTCTAGCAATAATATCACTTGGCCATCGGCTCCCTACTGTGATTTTCAGTATCGGTTGTTTTCAGTTCTCAAGAAATATGTTATGCATTAATTTAGTACTCTGTTACCAGCATCCATAGTGAACACAAAAAACCCACCGCCAGTCATGATGTTTGAGTCTGCATGACTTAGTCAGACTGGCTAATGAAGCAGAGTGACACATTTTAATATCTGGCAGTTTCTCCGCAGGTCCAGCTGGCGTTGGGCTGCTCTCAATCCTTCTGCGATGAAACAAACAAAGAAAAGACGGTCGACTAAGTCTCTAAATTCCATTGCACTGCAGCCATTGTAATTTATTTTAATTCAAACATTTTTCAGTGAAAGACATTTCAGCAAGCTCACCACCTCCTGTCTCAGCTCAATGTGAAATGGGATCAATTCTGCAGCGCCTACTGTCCCAATGGAAAAGGCCACTGGTTTAAGCCCTTGAACAGGTTATCAGCTAATCTCAGTTTTCAATCTTGTTCTTTGACAGTTTGCAACAGGTTTTGCACAAAGGGGCATGCAGACAAGACAAACTTTAATTATATTCAACACAAGAAAAGGCAATTCAGTTTAAATGAGGAAGATCAATTGAGATCAGACCTCAGGTGAGGTTCCAAAACAGTCAAGTTTGGAATTTCCATAGACCATCAAGACTGTTCATTCAGTTACTGAAGTTTGTCTCATATTGCTTTCCTAATCAACCTATTTTGATGCATTATGACAACTCTGAAGCAGTTGGGACTGATCCAGGCCTTCTGGCTCAAAGTTGGAGACACTACCACAGCATCACAAGAGCACTTTGTTTTAGGCTGAGTAACTAGTGGGTTAATTTGCCCAATTATTTTACTAATCCGGAAGATACTGTTACCATCCTAAAGCTGGGAAATAAGCAAGGTATTAATTGGTGCAAAGATGTTGTAACAAGATCTCTGACAAGGGACAAAATATCTTCCATCTGTTTTTTTCTTCATCCTTCGGTTTTTTGAAATTTTTAAACTTCTGGTCTCCCATAATTTTTTAGATTAGATTACATTACAGTGTGGAAACAGGCCCTTCGGCCCAACAAGACCACACCGACCCGCCGAAGCGAAACCCACCCATACCCCTACATTTACCCGTTACCGAACACTACGGGCAATTTAGCATGGCCAATTCACCTGACCCTGCACATCTTTGGACTGTGGGAGGAAACCGGAGCACCCGGAGGAAACTCACGCAGACACGGGGAGAACGTGCAAACTCCACACAGTCAGTCGCCTGAGGCGGGAAGTGAACCCGGGTCTCAGGCGCTGTGAGGCAGCAGTGCTAACCACTGTGCCACCGTGCCGCCCACAAGCAGTTTTGTACACCTTTTCTTTCAATTTGATGTCACTCATAATTCCCTCACCTATGCACCACAATTCTAATCCAATATCAGCAAAAGCAGGACGCATTGCGCATGCTCAAGTCAACAAAGGGACCCCGCGTGATTGGTCAGCACCGGATCAATGAAAGGACGGTCGGCGGTGCTGGAGTACCTGGCGGGGCGGTTGCTCCTCCAACCAATCAAAGTGAATGAGGGGCGGAACGAGGCTAAACCACGTAATCACCCTCGCGCACGGCGCAAAGTCACTGGAATTAATGCTTGAGAAGCTCTGGAGAGAAAGTATACGGTAAGGAAAGAAATAAACAGAGGGAAAGGGGATAAAAACTGTGTTGCTATGAGCGGAGAGGTTTTACAAACATGTTTTGCACGTCGGAAAACACACATTTAAACTTCCCGGTCCCGTGTTTGCAGTAAACGGGGAATTGCCTCAGCGCGGTTGCAGGCCTGAGTGAGCGTCGCCATCTTTATTTGGGGCAACGATTCACTGGGTACGTGCGCCGCCGCCATCTTTGTAGGGGGAAAGGTGCAGACAGGCGCACGTGAAGCCTTTCACTGGCAGAGAGTCATTGTGATCATAACAGCTAATACTGCTCTGATTCACCTCTGGGCTCCCTCATGACCACTTTGTCAATATCTAGGTTCCTCAGGCTCGAACAATGGGTGTATTTTTGATCTGTTTAGTACTGTGCCACCATGCCACCCACTGTACTATAACTTTTATAGACCCTTTGTAAATGAGATTTTCATTGCAGCCCAGCCCCTGACCATGTGCTGCTCTGTTATCAGATTTTTTTAATAGAATATTTTTGACAGTCAAGAATTCTTTTTCCCAATAAGCAAGTGTATTTTCCTTCCATTTCTGGCGATCAAATTCTGTACTATTTTCATTCCCGCTAATCCATTTTGCACTCCCTGAAACATCAACTGTGTTTCTCATTCCACAGATACCAGTGATTCATGCCAAAGCCCTCTTGCCTGTGGAGAGGTTGATGATTGACTTTCTTGTACAGCTGCAGTTTGTGTGGTGAAAGTGCTCCTACAATGTGGTTGGGTAAGAGACATAACGGATTATTCATTACAGCAACAGTGATGAGTTGAAGATGATGTTCAAATCAAAAACAGCTTATAGTTTTATTATGATGTTTATAATTTCACAAAAATATTATTGAGATCTTTAGACATAAGGCTACAGATGGAGATGTTAGGTCAGGTGACCAAAGCATTGCCAAAAAGCAGGGTTTTGAGGAATGTCTTAATGGGGGAAAACAGACTTGTGAGTTTTTGTCTGCAAATTCCAGACCATTTTGCTTTAGTAACTGTAGAATCAGCCACACAGTTGAAGTAATGAATTAACAAATCATTGGGAATCTCGAAGAAAATGGGTTGTTGATGTCTCAAAGGATGTATGGTGCAGGGAGCTCGGGATGATCACAGCCAGGAATTAAATCAAGAATGAGTTTTTAAAATTGTTGTTGCTTATGAATATGAGCCTTTTGACGGATGAACATGTTTGGGGAGAAGTGAGCATGGGGGCGACAGAGTTTTCGATTTTTCTTGAGATTACAGGGAGGTTGAGTTTGGGAGGCTAGCCAGGAGTGTGTTTGGATAATTAAGTCTGGTTATAGGCGGCACGGTGGCTCAGTGGTTAGCACTGCTGCCTCACCGCGCCAGAGACCCAGGTTCAATACCCGCCTGGGGCAACTGTCTGTGTGGAGTTTGCACATTCTCCCCGTGTCTGCGTGGATTATCCTCCGGGAGCTCCGGTTTCCTCCCTCAGTCCAAAGATGTGCAGGTTCGGTGAACAGGCCATGCTAAGTTGCCCTTACTGTCAGGTGAAGGGGTAAATGTAGAGGAATGTGTCTGAGTGGGTTGCTCATCGGAGGGTCGATATGGACTTATTGGTCCGAAGGGCCTGTTTCCACACTGTAAGTAATCTAAAAATCATAACACATGATGGATGAGGATTTCAGTGTATGAGCTGAGGTGAGGCTGGAATCAGCTCGAAATAGTGGTTTTGGAGTGGGACTGGGCTGTCACCCTCACCTCATCTCTGGGATTCAGCTGGTTGTCAGGTTGTGTATCAGGGCGGTACCACAATCGGGAGCTGAGTGGCCCTTGTGGAGCCTAAAATGAGTGTCACTCAGCTGGCTGTTGTTGAGCAGCTGCTGCTTGATAGCCCTGTTAATGACATCTTCCATCACTTTACTGCAAATCGAGTGTGGACCGATAGATCAAAATTGCCTGGGTTGGATTTGCCCTGTGTTTTTGTGTTGAACATCCCTGGGCAATGTTCCACATTGTCGGTAGATGCCAGTGCTGGAGCGGTACGTCACTTGGTGGGTGTCAAGGTCTGGAGCACAAGCTATCAATATTATTGCCAGAATGTTAGCAGGGCCTATAGCCTTTACACTACTTAACCATTTCTTGATATTATTCGAACTAAATCGAACTGGATTCAAACTCACAGGTATGAGGTTATAAACCGCTGGAGAATGCTGAGATTGATCATCCCACTTTGCATCTGCCTGAAAATTACTGCAAATGTTATCATCTACTTTGCATGGATATGTGAGACCCCTCCATCAGTAAGGGTCTGGATATCTGTGATATTTCCTCAAGTGAGTTGTTTAATTGTCCATTACCATTCACAACTGGGTGTGGCAGAACTGCAGAGGTCTGCTCTGATTTGAGTTGAGAGGTGAGTAGGTTAAGTTACTTTTTTTTTACATTAGGATTGAATCTCGTCACAACATCATGGGACAAAGGGCATGTTCTGTGCTGTACTTTTCTATGTTCTATGATTAGGGATAGTCGGCATGGCTTTGTGCGTGGGAAATCATGTGTCACGTACTTAATTGAGCTGTTTTTTGAAGATTAAACAAAGAGAATTGATGAGGGCAGAGCGGTAGATGTGATCTATATGGACTTCAGTTAGATATTCGACAAGGTTCCCCATGGGAGACTGATAAGCAAGGTCAGATCTCACGGAATACAGGGAGAACTAGGCATTTGGTTACAGAACTGGCTCGAAGTTAGAAGACAGAGGGCGGTGATAGAGGATTGTGATCAGTGGAGTGCCAAAAGGATCGGTGCTGGGTCCTCTGCATTTTGTCATTTATATAAATTATTTGGATGTGAACATATGAGGTATAGTTAGTAAGTTGGCAGATGACACCAAAATTGATGGTGTAGCGGACAGTGAAGAAGGTTACCTCGGATTATAATGGGAACTTGATCAGATGGGCAAATGGGCTGAGCAGTGGCAGATGGAGTTTAATTTAGATAAAATGCAAGGTGCTGCATTTTGGAAAAGCAAAGCTTAGCAAGACTGATACACATAATGGTCAGGTCTTGGGGAGTGTTGCTGAACAAAGAGACCTTGCAGTGCAGGTTCATAATTCCTCGAAAGTGGAGGCGAAGGTGGATAGGATAGTGAAGGTGTTTGATATGATTTCCTTTATTGGTCAGAGCATTGACTACAAGAGTTGGGATGTCATGTTGCAGCTGTTCAGGACATTGGTTTGGCCATCTTGCAAAATTGTGTGCAATTCTGTTCTCCACCAATCAGAAGGATGTTGTGTAACTTGAATGGTCCAGAGAAAATTTACAAGAATGTTGCCAGGGTCCGAGGGTTTGAGCTACTGGGAGAGACTGTATAGGCTGGGGCTCCTTTTCCTCCAGTGTCGGAGGCTGACTGGTGACTACAGAGGTGTATAAAATCATGAGCATGGATCAGAGAGACAGATAAGGTCTTTTCACTGGGGAGGGGGAATCTAGAACTAGAGGGCATAGGTTTAGCATGAGAGTGGAAAGATATAAAAGGGACCTAAGGGGAGACTTTTTCATGCAATGGTGGTGCGTTTATGGAATGTGCTGTCAGAGGAAGCTATGAAGGCTGGTACAATTGCAACATTTATTAGGCACCTGGATGGGTTTATGAATAGGAAGGGTTCAGAGGGATATCGCACACAAGTGCTGGCAAATGGGACGAGATTAGGTTGGTGCATTTGGTCGGCATGGGCGAGTTTGACCGAAGGGTGTTTCCGTGCTGTATGGCTGTGACTCACAGCCGGGGATCAGCTCAGTGGGTTTCAGTCTCTTAAAAGGTAAATATTGGTCTGTTTTATTTCTTATAATCCATAAGATTCAGTAGGGTGAGGGTTTATTAGTTTAAATACCTGTCTTATGATCTTTTGGTTGAATTATTTAAATATAAAATACAGGTACTAATGTATTCGAGAGTAGTCTTTCGTAAAGGTGTAAGACTCTGCCTTTTTCTGGGTCTACAGATTAAGGTGCAGAGATGGCCGTTCGTACAGTGACGTGCTCTTCCTGGAGGATGTCGGAGATTAGGAAGAGTTTCGATCATTCTGACGATAGTCTGCAGGAAGTGAGGATGCAAATCCTCTTGGATCTCATGGATCAGATGGAGCGGTGCTTAATGGTAATGAAGAATTTACACGAATCAAGGTGTGTGATAAATGCAGTTTCAATTGGAAAACTGCAGGTACAATCAGGTAGGTGAGTTACACCTCGGAAAGGTAGGAGAGGTAGGTAGGTAGAGAAGTAGTCTCCTGTGGCTCTTCCCAACTCAAACAAGTATAGTGTTCTGGAAAATGTAGGTGGTCATAGACGTTCAGGGGAATATACCACTGACAGCCATGGGACTGGAACTGAGACTGTCTCTAACGTAAGGAGAGGTATATCAGGTTCCAGGTGATCAATGATGATTAGGGACTCTCTGGTATAGGGCACAGACTGCCGTTTCTGCAGCTGACAGTGAGACATCAGAATGGGATGGTCCCTCCCTGGTGCCAAGGTCAAGGATGTCTAAGAGAGGGAGCAGACTATTCTCAAAGGGGAGCATGACCACTGGGAGGTCGTTGTACATTGATACCAATGACATAGGAAGGGGGTAGTATGGGGTCCTGCAGAGAGAATATAGCAAATTAGCCTGGAAAAGTAGGTCCTCGTTGGTCCTAATATCTGGATTACTCCCGGTGCTACATGCTAGTGAGAGGAGGATAGCAGGATGGAGGGGATGAATGAGTGGCTAAGGAGCTGGTGTAGGATTCACATTTTTGGATCATTGTAATCTCTTCGAGTAGAGTTGACATGCATAAGAAGGATGGATTGTACCTGAATTGGAAGGTTTCTAATATCCAGATAGGGATGTTTGCTAGTGCTAGTCGGGAGGCATTACACCAGTGAGGGCGTGTTGGTAAACCCAAAGAGATAATGAGAAAAGAGGTAAGTCTGAGGCTGGTACAGTTCAGACGTCATACAGTCAAGGCAGGCAAGGGCAAGGTACAGAACCAGGTATGACTGACCAGTTAAACGGCACTTATTTCAATGCAGGAGGCCTGACAGGGAAGGCAGATGGGCTCAGGGTATGGTTTTGAACGTGGCACTGGGATATTATGAGCATTATGTAAATGAGGTTCGGATGGATAGGACTGACATCTTAATGTTCCAAGGTATCGATGCAAGAGGAAGGATAGAAAGGGGACATGAGAGGAGTTGGAGTGGTGTTTGTGATCAGGGATAGCATTTTAAATGTGCTTATGGAGGATATTCATGGGAGTGCATCCTGTGAAGTTATTTGGGTGGAACTGGGAAATAAGAAAGAGATGATCACCTGGTTGTTATTATCTGCGTGGGTTTCGTCTGGTTGCTCTGGTTTCCTCCAACTATCTAAAGATATGCAGTTTTGGTGAATTATCCAGGCTAAATTGCCCATAGTGTTCAGGGAAGTGCAGGCTCAGTGGATTATCCTTCCAATTTGCGCATTACATAGCTAGGGCGGGAGTCTGAGGGTCAGTGTGGATGTGATGGGCTGAATGGCCTGCTGGAATTCTCTGATCTTTCTACTAGTTTTAAAAGATCTAAAAGTTCATGTTCTAAATTGGACAAAGGTGAATTTTGACGGTACGAGGCAAGAACTTTCAATATTTCTTTGCTATTCCCAGGTAAATGGGTGGCTGGAAAGTGGGAACATAAGAATATAAGGAATAGCAGCAGGAGTAGGCCATCTGGCCCCTCAACTCTGCCATTCAATAAGATCAGGGCTGATCTTTTCATGTCCTCACTCCAATTTCTTGCTCTCTCATCATCACCATTAATCCTTTTCCTATGCTTAAATCTACCTTTTGACCAAAATACATTCCAGATGAAAGCCTCAACTGCTGCGTTCAGCAGGGAATTCCACAGATTCACAGCCCTTTAGCGGAAGAAGTTCCTCATCAACTCAGTCATAAATCTGATACCACCTTATTTTGATGACATGTTCTCTAGTTTGCCCCGTCCCAATGGAAATAACCTCCCTGCTTCTATCTTATCGAATCCCTTCATTATTTTTTTTTTCCTATACAACCTCCCATTATTCGAAATTCCAATGTATATTGTACCAGTGCCAGTCCATCCTTCCTGAAGGAAGGAGACCAAACCTGTACACAGTACTCCAGGTGTGGCCCCACCAACACGCTGTACAGCTGCAGCATAACCATCCCTCTAGCAATGAAGGACAATATCCCTTCACTGCCTTAATTACTTGCTGCACCTGCAAACCAACTTTCTGTGATTCATGCACAAGGACACCCAGATCCTTCTGCACAGCAGCATGCTGCAAGTTTTCACCATTACATAATCTATTTTGCTGTTATTCCAACCAAAACGAATGACCTCACATTTCCCAATATTTTCCTCCATCTGCCAGATCCTTACCCACTCACGTCACATATCCTTATCCCTGTGTAGACTTACAGTGGCCTCTGCACACATTGCTCTACCTCATCTTAATGTTTGGTGTGAACTCTGACACCTGGTACTCAACTCCAAAATATCTGTGTAAATTGTTAACAATTGTAGTCCCAACACTAGTCCAAACACCCATTTATCCCCACTCTTTACTTTTTGTTAGTTAATCAATCCTGCATCCATGCTAATACATTAGCCAGAATGCCATGCATCTTATACAGCAGCCTTTTGTGTGGCATCATGTTGAATGCCTTCTGGAAATCCAGATACACCATATCCACTGGGCCTCCGTTGTCCAACGTGCACGTTATGTCCTCAAATACTTTGAGTAAACTAATTAAACATGACCTACCTTTCATGAATCCATGCTGTGTCTGCTCGATGAGACAAATTCTATCTAGATAGCTCACTATTTCTTCCTTGAGAGATTCAGGCATTTTCACCATTACAGAAGTTAAGCGAACAGGTCCACTTTAAAATATTGGCATCACATTTTCAGCTTTCCAGTCTGTCAGAACCGTCCCAGAGTCCAGCAACTTTTCGTGAACTGTCGCGAGTGCAGATGCTATTTACCCTCTGTCATCTCTTAGAGTTCCCTGGATGCATTCCATCAGGGCCAGGAGACCCAAATACGTTTAGTCTGTTAGCTTTCCCAACACAACCTCTTTACTGACCTCTGTCCTCATCTGCCATTGCGTCCATAGGTCTGTAGTATGCAGAGAGTATGTTCCTGTTAAGGCCAAGGCTGGTAGCTGTAGAGAATGCTGCCTGTCGAGAGAAATTGAGGATCCGGTCAAGAATATGAAGGAGGGATACGGCAAATATAGACAGCTGGGTTTGAGTGAATCCCTGGAAGAGTATTGGGCCAGTAGGAGTATACTCGCGGAAAACCAGGAGGGCACAAACGGGACATGAGAGGCTTTGGGAATAAGGTTTAGGGAAAATCCAGAGATTCTACAAATACACTAAGGACAAAAGAGTAACCAGACAGAGAATAGGGACCCTGAAAGATCAACAAGGCTGTCTGTGGAACTGCAGGAGATGGGAGAGATGATATGCGAGGATTTCATGTCAACTTTTACTGAAATCAAATATGGAAACGAGAGAGGTTGGAGAAATAAATAGTGTTCAGTTGACAAGTGCCCATATTAGTTAGGAGGAGATACTGGATCTTGTATAATGCATCAGATTGATAAATCCCTGGTGCATGATCAGGTGAATCCCAGAATCTTGTGGGAAGCTAGGGAAGTGATTGCCGGGCCCCTTGCTGAGGTATTTATATCACTGACAGCCACAGGTGTGGTGCTGCATGGCAAGTGCCATTATTTGAGAAAGGTGATGAGGAAAGTCCAGAGAACACTACGCCAGTGAGCGTGAAGTCAGGTAAGTTGTTGGAATGGCTTCTCAGGGACAGGATTTAGATGTAATTGGAAAGGCAAGAAATGATTAGGGATAGTCAGCATGGCTTTGTCCATGGAAATCACTGACTTGGACTCCAGAAAGACATTCAATAAGGTTCTACAGAACAGACTGGTTAGAAAATTAGACACCATGGGATGCAGAGAGAACTAGCTATTTGTATACAAAATTGGCTGGAAGGTTGGAGACAAAGGGTCGTGTTGGAGGGTTGCTTTTCGGACTGGAGACCTGTGATGAGCAATATGCTGTAAGGATCGGTGCAGGGTCCATTCTTTTCCATCATTTATATCAATGATTTCTATGTGCATATATGAGTTTGGTTAGTAGGTTTACAGTAGACATCAAAATTGGAGGTGTAGTGGACAACGAAGAAGGTTATCTCAGAGTACAATGGAACTTCAATCAAAGGGGCTGAGGAGTGGCAGACGGAGTGTAATTCAGATAAATGTGAGGTGCTGCATTTTGGAAAAGCAAATCAGGGCAGGGCCTACGTACTTATTGGGAAGGCCCTGGTGAGTGTTGCTGAACAAAGAGACTTTGGAGTGCACATGTTTTTAGTTCCTTGAAAGTGGAATCATAGATAGGCAGGGTAGTGAAGAAGATGTTTTGTGTACTTGCCTTTATTGGTCAGTGCATTGAGTACAGGAGTCACTGAATTATTTTGTGGCTCTACAGGACAGTGATTCAGCCACTTCTGGAATGCTGCCTTCAGTCCTGGTCTCCCCGCTGTAGGAGTGATATTACAAAACTTGAAAGGACTCTGAGAAGATGTGGAAAGATGTTGCCAGGGTTAAGGGTTTGAATTATCAGGAGATGTTGAATAGGCTGGGGCTGAGAGATGATCTTAGAGGTTGAGAAAGTCGTGAGGGACATGGATAGGGTGAACAACCAGGGTCTTTTCCCAAGGTTAGGTGAGTCCAAAACCAGAGCGCACAGGCTTAAGGTGTGAGGGAAAAGATTTAAAAGGGATCTGAGGGGCAATGTTTTCAAGCTAAACGTGGTACGTGTATGGAATGAGCTGCCAGAGAAGGTGTGGAGGCTGGCACAATTACAACATTTGAAAGGCATTTGATTGGGTACGTGATGAGGAAAGGTTTAGAAGGATATGGGCCAAGTGTTGACAAATGGGACGAGATTAATTTAGGTTATCTGGGCGGCATGGACGAGTTGGACCGAAGGGCCTGTTTCTGTGTTGAACATCTGTATGACACTAATAAAATAAAATTAAGGTAGGTTTCTCTTTTATGGAGAGTTAGCAGAAGCTCAGATAATTCTCCTTGGAGCTGAGAAGGTTAAGCAGTAATTTGGACCAGGAGCCGATTTGTTTCCAGGATATTTAATTTACAGAGAGAGAAATCATTAGCGTCAAAATTTTTAGTACTACTATCACGTAACTGGCAAATAATTCAGGGTAAAAATGTGAAGATTATTTTACTGAGTAAATTCTGAGCATCTAGAACAGCTGGATGCAAATTCAGCAGTTATTTCAAAACAGATTTGGAATTTAACTATTTGAGGATAAATTTGGACGGCTTCAGGTAAATGTGAGGGGAGTTGGTACAGATTTACTGCATCTCCAGAGGGAGAGAGTCCAGCCCCATTGGGCTGAATAGCCCCCAACCCCTGTACTCTGTGAAACTATCCCATTCACTGTGAATGATGAAGCTCATCCCAGGGCAGAGCCATAGTAAAATACAGCACAGAAACATACCCTTCCGTTAAACTCGTCCATGCTAACTAATTATCCCAACCTAATCTATTCCCATATGGCAGCGGTTGGCCTATATCCCTTTACACCCTTCCTATTTATATAATCATCCAGATGCCTTTCAAATGGTGTAACAGTAGCAGCTGCCACCACTTCACTGACAGAAGATTCCTTACTCGTACCAGTCTCGACATGAAAAATGTTGCCCCATTGATCCCTTTTTTGTCTTTCCCCTCTCACCTTAAACCTATGCTCTCGCGTTCTAGACTCCCCCACTCCAGGGAAAAGACCTTGTCTATTTATCCTATCCATGCCCTTCATGATTTTATAAACCTCTATGTGGTCACCCCTGAGACTCCGACGCTCATGGGAGGAACCCACAACTCGTCACATGGATCCTGCCTGATTGACAGCAGCTTCAGACAAATAGGAGAGCTGGTGTGATCCTCCAGCCAATGGGAGTGAATGAAGGGTGGGTCCAGCAGGCCAAAATGTGACCTTGAGATGTGCAGGGGCAGTATCACTGTGAGGTGGGGGTGGGGGGTGGTGCTGTCCCAGTGAGTGTGACGGAAGTGGGAGAGACAGCTGAGACTGGGAGAGAAATTGTGTTTGTTTACTGAGAGGGTTTATACACACACGATGTTGGCTGCTAGACCTGAACTACAACTCCCAGTAAATGAAAACCAAAAGAACTGCGGATATTGTAAATAAGAAACAATAATTATGAAGTTCTGGAAAAGCTCAGCAGGTCTGGCGGCATCTGTGAAGAGAAATGAAAGTTAAAATTTCGGATCCGATGACCCTTCCTCAGAACTGAAATTACTGAGAAAACATGTCAGTTTATATGCAGAAGGTAGGGGTTAAAGAGTAAATGATAGATGGGATTAGATACCAAAGAGAGAGATAGGAGCAGTTGGGCAAAGGAGTGGATAATGATCTGGCTGGGGGAGATGAATAGCTGATTATGGGGACTGTTAGCGGCTATGCATAGGTCGTATGTAATGGCAGACAATGCAATAACAAAGCCTAGTGTATGGGGTGGGGGACTAGGACATTGGGGCAGGGAAGACTTAGGGCTAAAATTATGGAATTCAAGATTGTGGCCAGAGTGCGGAAGGGTCCCCAAGTACAAAATGAGGTATTGATCTTCCAGCTTGTGTTAAAGTGTGGCTCTGGAGAAGCACAGCAGGTCAGGCAGCATCCAAGGAGCAGGAGAATTGACATATTGGGCCTAATCAGTTCATCAGGAATGTGAGGGTGGGGAAGAGGGCTGACAGATTATAGGATGGTTGTGTGGGGCTGGGTGGGAAGGTAGTTGGGAAGATGATAGGAAAATGCAGGTGGGGGTAATGATGAGAGGGTGGAGTGGATAATTGGGAAGGAAGATGGACAGGTGGGACAGTTCAGGAGGGAGCTGCTGAGTTGGAGGGTTGGATCTGGGATACGGTTGGGGAGAGGAGATGAGGAAACCTTGATGCCATGTTGTTGAATGGTCATCCCATCCCCACCTATTATTTACTCTTTTAGCCTTAGCTCCTGCAGTCCAAAGATGAGTAGATTAGGTGAATTGTCCGGGCTAATTTTCCTGTCGTGTTCAGGGATGTGTACGTTAGGTGCACTAGTCAGGAGCAATGTAGGGTAATGGGTCTGGGTGAGATACACTTCAGGGTAGGGTAATGGGTCTGGGTGAGATACTCTTTGGAGGGTCAGTGTGGATTTGTTGGGCCGAATGGCCTGATTCCACACTAGGGATTTGAATAATCCCAGCATCCATTGTTTCTGAGGAAAGTCACTGAACCCGGATATACCCTTACTGTGCGCAGGAGCCAGAAACGGGAAAGGGGGAGAGTGGCAGTGGAAATTTAATGGAATGCTTCAGTTCAGACTGGGAGGGTTTAATTACACCTCTGTACAGGTCGCTAGTTCTGAATTAGAAACTCTTGATCCCAAGTTTGCCGCAATTGGGAAAGCGGCTGAGGGCCTCAGGCGGTGATAGGTCCTGGGTTTTGACCGCCATCATTATTTGGGGCAAGTTACAGTGAGGCGCATGGACATGTCCTCTTCCTGGGTGGGGGTGGGGCAATTTGAAGAGGAACATTTACACAGCAAATACATACCAGAGAAATATTTGTCTTTACTATTCATCTTGCACTGACTGTGAGATTTGTTTTGTGAATTCTTTATATAGGATATTGAGAATAAATGAGACCGGGATCTCGAAAGCAAGTTTCCAAAGTCAGCGGAGTCATCAGGATCTGAATATCATTGGCATTTAACTGTGGAAGGAGAAAGGTTTGTCTGTTCTGTGGGAAAATATCTCCAGTACTTTTGTCAAGCAAAAAGCAGAAGGGTGCTAAAGTTCATGTTTGGATCACCCTTGGGCGATTTGGCCTGAGAGGGAGCACAGTTGTATCCAAATTATACCTCGTATGTTTGTAAGATTTGTCAGATTTAGTCCCAATCACCCCACTTCATGATATTAACCAGTAAACTCCCTATTTTCAACTCCCTGCAAACTTCTTATTAAAATTCCTTATGAACTCAAATTCCTGCACATTTTTAGGTGGAATGTTCCAGATCCTGATAACTGTCTGTTCATCCAGAAACTGCTGAATACATGTTGACTCTGCAGTTACAAAGGGCTGAACTGAAAGATGAGATGCAGTTCCTGAGCTCCCATTGAGATGCACTGGAACAGTACAGGAGGCTGAGGGTAGTTTACGTGTGAGCAGACAATGAAAATGATAGGGCTGCACTGAGAGTGCTGCTTGGCTCAATGAGTGTATTTTGGAGTTGGGTGAAAACAGAGGGAGGTGAGACAGGGAGAAGTTGAAGCTGAAACTCAGTTTTAGTTCAGGCCATTCAGAAATTCACGTGTTCCCAATGGGAATAGCCAATTTGTAAGTGATACCTGCGGAGTATTTGTTAAGTTTTTAAAAATATAACATATCTGTTTAGTTAAAGTTCGGTGCTTTTGATTATAATAGAAATGTTTCAAGGGAAGGAAGGTTACGAGCTCATTTAAATTATCTTAAAGGGAGTAACTAGCTGACTCTAGAGCGATGTTGTGACAGGAGACCTCTGACCCGTGGTGTGCTCCTCTTATACAATGTGGGAAGTCAGGGATGCTTCCAGTGTGCCTGACGGCTATGTGTGCAGGAAGTGTGCCATCTGCAGCTACTATGAAACAGTTTTTTTCAGAGCTGGAGCAGTGAGTGGACTCACAGTGGAGCATCTGCAATACTGAGAATGTTATGGACAGTGCGTTTCGTGATTTAGTCACACTGCAGGTGAGGGTTACACGGACAGAAAGGGAATGTGTGACCATCAGGTCAAGTAAAAGGCTCAGGAAGGGAGTGCAGGAGTCCCCAGTTATCATCCGCTTATCAAACAGATATCCCGCTAGGGATTTTATTTGGGGGGACCGGGTGGGGTGGCCTCTCAGGGGCAATCAGCACCAGCCAGGTTCATGGCACCACAGAGATCTCTGCTGCAAAGAACAGGAGGAAAGAGAGTGGTAGGGCTCCAGTGACAGGGGATTCAATGGTCAGGGACAGGGCGGGCACTTCTGTGGCCATAGGCATGAGTTCAGGATGGTATGTTACGTCCCTGGTGCCAGGATCCGTGATATCATGGGGCGGCTGCAGGACATTCTGGAGCTAGAGGTTAAAAAGCTCATGCTTATGGAACACAGATACCAACGACATTGCGAAATAAAGGAATGAGGGCCTGAAAACTGTATAAAAGAAAATCAGAGATCCATTAAAATGTATCTCCTGAAAAGTAATAATATCAGAATTGCCACTAGTGCCATGTGCTAATGAGAGGAGGAATAAGAGGATAGATCGCCTGGATGTTTGGCTGGAGAAAAGTGAAGGGTTTAGATTCTTCAGGCATTGGGATCGTTTCTGGGTGAGGTGGGACCTGTACCAGCCAGACCAGTTACTCCTGGTGGGGGCTATTGCCAGTTCCATTGGTGAGGTTTTAACTAGTCCGGCAGAGGAATGGGAAATAAAGTGTAGGCTAAGATGGGTCAGATTCAGTTCAGGGAATGGGAGGTAGAATATGGGTGAAGTAGTCAGCAGCTCAGAAAACCAGAGGAGGTGGAGTATTAAATGAGGATTGAGTCACTCTTCATCCATCAGTCCTGACATCCCAGGAATCAGAGACAGCAAAACATGGAGCTGTACAGCTCTCTGACTCTAAGTGCTTCAGCAAAATGGTGGAAATCTGCAATAAAAACAAAAAGTGCTGGAGATGCTCAGCAGGTCGGGCAGCATCTTATGAAGCATTAGGCATAAGATGGATGAGCTTGAGGTTCTTTTGGAAATTGGCAGATACTATATTGTGGGGATAACAGAGACGTGGCTTCAAGTGGACAGGGCCTGCGAAATGAATATTCAAAAATACACGTGCTATCGTTAGGACAGACTAACAGGCAGAGGGGGTGGGGTGGCCGTGTTGGTAAGGGACGATATTCAGTCCCTTGCGCGGAGGGACCTCGAGTCAGGGGATTTAGAGTCAGTGTGGATAGAGCTGAGAAATACTAAGGGTAAAAAGACCCTCTTGGGAGTCATCTACCGGTCCCCAAACAGTAGTCTGGATGTCGGATGTAAGTTAAATCAGGAGCTGAAATTGGCCTGTCGCAAAGATGTCATGCAGGTCAACTGGGAGAATCAGGATGGTATTGGGCCTCAAGAAAGAGACATTGTGGAGTGCCTCAGAGATGGATTCTTAGAGCAGCTGGTGCTGGAGCCGACCAGGGAGAAGGCAATTCTGGATCTGGTATTGTGTAACGAACCAGAATTGGTCAGAGACCTCGAAGTGAAGGGGCCATTGGGAAGTAGTGACCATAATACAAGAAACTTCAATCTGCAATTTGAGAGGGAGAGGGTACAATCGGAAATGACAGTAGTTCTGTTGAATAAAGGGAACTATGGAGCTATGAGGGAGGAGCTGGCCAAAGTTCAATGGTACAATACCTTAGCAGGGATGACCGTGGAGGAACAATGGCGGATATTTATATGCATAATGCAAAAGTTGCAGGATCAGTTCATTCCTAAACGGAAGAAAGATCCCAGGAGGAGGCATGGGCGGCCGTAGCTGACGAGGGAAGTAAAGAAACATATAAAGTTAAAAGAGAAAATGTATAACATAGTTAAGATAAGTGGGAAAACTGAGGACTGGGAAGCTTTTAAGAGCAACAGAGGATTACTAAGAAGGAAATACGCAGAGGAAAAATGAGGTACGAAGGTAAACTGGCCAAGAATATTAAGGAGGATAGTAAAAGCTTTTTTAAGTATGTGCAAGGCAAAAAAATGGTTAGGACAAAAATTGGGCCCTTGAAGACAGAAACAATATTACTAAGAACAAAGAAATGGCAGAGGAATTAAATGGGTACTTCAGATCTGTGTCCACTGGGGAAGACACAAGCAATCTCCCTGAGATAACAGTGGCTGAAGGACCAGAACTTAAGGGAATTTATATTTGCCAGGATTTGGTGTTGGAGAAGCTGTTAGGTCTGAAGGTTGATAAGTCTCCGGGGCCTGATGGTCTACATCCCAGGGTACTGAAGGAGGTGGCTCGAGAAATCGTGGATGCGTTGGTGATTATTTTCCAGAGTTCAATAGATTCAGGGTCGGTTCC
>NC_057717.1:59109808-59146347 GCF_004010195.1 Chiloscyllium plagiosum | reverse complement strand
CAGCAACACTCCATAGGACCTTACCATTAAGTGTATAAGTCCTGCTAAGATTTGCTTTCCCAAAATGCAGCATCTTGCATTTATCAAAATGTGATGTGGTCAAAATGTGATTTATCAAAATGTGATCACATTTATTGAAATGTGATCACATTTATTGAAATGTGATGAGGATGTTAGGAGATTACAGGGTGACCTGGACAAGTTAGGTGAGTGGGCAGATGCATGGCAGATGCAGTTTAATGTGGATAAATGTATGGTTATCCACTTTGGTAGCAAGAACAGGAAGGCAGACTACTACCTCAATGGAATCAATTTATGTAAAGGGGCAGTACAGAGAGATCTGGGTGTTCTTGTACACCAGTCAATGAAGGCAAGCATGCAGGTACAGCAGGTAGTGAAGAAGGCTAATATCATGCTGGCCTTCATAACAAGAGGAATTGAGTATAGAAGCGAAGAGTTGCTTCTGCAGCTGTACAGGGCCCTGGTGAGACCACACCTGGAGTACTGTGTGCAGTTCTGGTCTCCAAATTTGAGAAAAGACATTCTGGTTATTGAGGGAGTGCATCGTATGTTCACGAGGTCAATTCCTGGAATGGCAGGATTACCTTACACTGAAAGACTGAAGCGACTGGGCTTGTATACCCTTGAGTTTCGAAGATTGATAGTGGATCTGATTGAGAGGTATAAGATTATGAAAGGATTGGACACTCCGGCAGTAGGAAACATATTTCCACTGATGAACCAGAGGACACAGCTTAAAAATACGGGGTAGTCCATTTAGGACAGAGCTCAGGAGAAACGTCTTCACCCAGAGAGTGGTGGCTGTGTGGAATGCTCTGCCCCAGCGGGCAGTGGAGGCCCACTCTCTGGATTCATTTAAGAAAGAGTTGGATACAGCTCTCAAAGATAGTGGAATCAAGGGTTATGGAGATAAGGCAGGAACAGGATACTGATTAGGAATGATCAGCCATGATTATATTGAATGGTGGTGCAGGTCTAAGGGCTGAATTGCCTACTCCTGCACCTATTGTCTATTGTCTATTGTCTAAATGGTGAGAGATGCAGGAAACATTGCAGCCTTGATGAAGTGTTGAGATGATCACACCAAGCACTTCAATTTCGGTTACACGCTGAGTGCCAGAACGTGGGACTAGAATAAATAGTGCTTGATGACTAGCATGAATACGATGGGGCTGGAATGTTGACGTTTCGGGTCGGGAATATTCATCGGGACTGACAAAGGATCCTGAGCCAAAACATCAACTTTCTTGCTCCTCTGATGCTGCCTGACCTGCGCTTTTCCTGGTTCACATTGTATCGACTCTGACTTCCAGTATCTGCAGTCCTTAACTATCTCCACATCCCAGGACTCATCTGGTGATCCTCATTTACTCTCTCTCAATAACCAGGATAGCCCTCCTTGGGAAAGGGGAACAAAGGTACATATAGTACTCCAGGTGTGGTCTCACCAAAGCCCTTCCAGAAAGAGATCCCTGTTCCTGTACTCGAATCCTCTCACGAGGAAGGTCACACATCATTTACATTCTCCACTGCTTCCCAATCCTGCCTGCTTCCGAAAAGAGGGAGTCACAGAGAAATACAGAATAAAATGGAGTCAGATTCTCTCGTGTAAAACTGTTGAACACAATGCCCCCAACTTCTCCATACTGGTCATCAAGCGCACGTGCCTGGTGTGATCACCTAAACACTACTTAAAGGCTGAAATGTTTCCTGCATCTGTCACCATTTCAGGTGCTACCCGACCGCTGAGGATCTCCAGCACGTTTTGTTTTTATCTCAGATTTCCACCATTTTGCTTAAGCACTTCGAGTCATAGAGTTATGCGGCATGAAACAGACCCTTCAGTCCAACTCGTCCATATCAACCAGATATCGTAAACTGATCCAGTCCCATTTGGGAGAGTTGGCCTATATCACTCTGAACACTTTCTATTCATGTATCCCTCCAGACGCCTTTTAAATGTTGTAATCCTCCATGCATTCATTACTCCCACGACAGCTCATTCCATACACACAGCAACCTCCTCGTGAAATGTTTGCCCCTCAGGTCCCTTTTCCATCTTGCCCCCCTCACCTTCAACCCAACGCCCTGTAGTGTTGAACTCCCCGATACTGGGTGGAAACAAAGCCCTTGGCTATTCACCCTGTCTGTGCTCCTCTATGAGGTAACTCCTCCGTCTCTGACGCTCCAGGGAAAAAGCCCCAGCCTATTCAGCCTCTCCCTTTAACTCCACAGTCCTAAGAATAACCTTGGAGATTTTTCTGAAACCCTTCACGTTTAGCAAAACAGAGTCACAGAGATGTCTGGAATGGAAACAGACACAGGATGGAAGCCCACAGAGACACACAGAATGTGCAAACACCACACAGAGAGTTGAAACGAACCCGGGTCGTTTTGTTGATCAGTGCACTGACCAATACAGGTCAGCGTCCCAAATGAAACCTTAAGCACCTGATCTCCCTGAAACTCTACTTCTGAGGAACTATGCAATTGTTCTGAGCCCTTCAGAGGGATTGAGGGGGTTGGGGAGAAAACAGGAACAAGGTTGAGTTGTAGATCTATAAATTAACTGTCCTCACCCCCCAGTCTGTTTGACTCCCCCCTTCTCGTTCTCCACCCACACCCCCAACATTGCAGGGGAAAGACCTTGTCTGTTTACACTATCCCTGCCCCTCCTGATTTTATAAACCTTCTTTAAGTCACCCCTCTGACGCTCCAGCTAAAACAGTCTATTCAACCTCTCCCTATATCTCAAATCCTCCAATCATGGTAACATCCGTGTAATCCTTTTCTGATGCCTTTCAAGTTTCACAATATTGTTTTGATAGGAAAGAGACCAGAATTGCATGAAATATTGCAAAAGTTATCTAACTGACATCCTTTGCAGACCCAATATGATCTCCCAACTCCTATACTCAATGCTCTGACCATGAAAGAAAAGCATACCAAAAGCCGCCTTCACTATCCTATCTTCCTGCGACTCCACTTTCAAGGACCTATGAACCTGCACTCCAAGGTCTCTTTGTTCAGCAATGCTCCCGACATCCTGCTAAGATTTGAGTTTCCAAAATGCAACACCTCACATTTTTTCTAAATTAAACTCCATCTGCCACTCCTCAGCCCATTCGCCCATCAGATTAAGTCCTGTTGTACTCTGAGGTCATCATTTTCACTGTCCTCTACACCTCCAATTTTGGTGTCATCTGCAAAATTACTTATACCTCCTATGTTCACGTCCCAATCGTTTATATAAGCGATGAGAAGGAGTGGGCCCAGCACCGGTCCTTGTGACACTCCACTGGTCACAGGTCTTCAGTCTGAAAAACACACTTCCACCACCACCCTCTGCCTTCTGAGTCAGTTCTGTACCCAAATGGCTAGTTCTCTCTGTATTCCATGAAAACTAACCTTGTTAACAAGTCTCCCGTGGGGAACCTTGCCGAACGCCTTACTGAAGTCCATGTAGATCATGTCCACCGCTCTGCCATCATCAATCCTCTTTGTTGCTTCTTCTTCAAAAAAATCTCGCCCCCGGAAAGCAGAACAGTACAGCATTGCAATAATCGGCCCACCATATCCAGAGGAGAGGCAGGTGGTGTGAGGAGGCAGACAGCGAGGGGGGCAATAGGGAACAACGGGTTTCAGACAGGGGGCAACAGAGAGGGAGAGGCGGGATGGAGAGTTATATATCTCTACCTCAACCCAGTTCCTGTTTTCTACCCGTCCCCTGCATCCCTCTGAAGGGCTCAGAGCAATTGCATAATTTCTGCAAAATAGAGTTTCAGGATGTTGAACGTGGCATTTGTGACGCTGCCCTTTATTGGTCAGTGCACTGATCAGTAAAGGGACTCTGATTCGATTCCACTTTCTGTGTGGTGTTTGCACATTCTCTCCCTGTGTGTCTGCGTGGACTTCCTCCGGGTGCTCTGGTTTCCTCCCACAATCCAAAGATGTTCGCGTTAGGTGGATTAGCTATGGGAAATGCTCGGTTACATGGAAGCTGTTCGATGGTTGGAAAGGCCTCATGGGCCAAATGGCCTCTTTCAACACTGTGGGGATTCTGTCACTGAGTAGAGGAGTTAGGCGGTCATGTTGGAGCTGTATAGGGCATTGGTGAGATCAACTTTAGAATACTGCATTCAATTGTATTCTTCCTGATGTTGGAGAGGTGTTACCAGGATAGGACTCAACCTCATAATGGCAAGTTCCTGGGAAGTGTTGACAAAAAAGTAGATCTTAGAGTGTGGATTGATAGTTCCTTGAAAGTGGGGTTGATGGTAGACAGGTCCGTGAATGTGGTGTTTGGTATGCCAGCTGTTATTGAGCAGTGCACTGAGTATAGCAGTTGGGACATCATGTTTTTGTTGTTCAGTTTATTGGCTCGGCCAATTGTGGAATGCCATTAAATAAAGGAACTCAGACTAACTGCCTTCTTCATGAACTTATCTACCTGCAACTCTACTTTCAAGGAACTATTAACCTGCACTCCAAGATATCTTTGTTTAGCAACACTCCCCAGGACCTTACCATGAAGTGTATCAATCCTGCTAAAATTTGCTTTTCCAAAATGTAGCACCTCACATTTATCTGAATTAAACTCAATCTGCCACTCCTCAGCCCATTCGCCCATCTGATCAAGATGTCGTTGTACTCTGAGGTAATCTTCTTCACTGTCAACTACACCTCCAGTTTTGGTGTCATGTGCAAACTTGCGAACTACACCTCTTATGTTCACATCCAAATCATTGATATAAATGACGAAAAGGAGTGGATCCAGCACCCATCCTTGTGGCACTCCACTGGTCACAGGCCTCCAGCCTGAAAAGCAAGCCTCCGGCACCACCTCTGTCTTCTAACTTTGAGCCAATTCTGTACTCAAATGGCCAGTTGTCTTGTATTCTATGAGATCTACCTCGCTAACCAGTCTCCCATGAGAAGCCTTGTTGAACACCTTACTGAAGTCCATATAGATCATGTCCACTGCTCTACCCTCATCAATCCTCTTTGTTACTTCTTCAGAAAACTCAGTCAAGTTCATGAGACATGATCTCCCATGCACAAAGATGTTAATAATATCCAGGACTTAACTCTACATTGGGGTCTGCGTCGCCCAGCTATAGGTGTTAATATTCTGGATAAAGTTCATGTACACCAGCTTTGTGCTAGTGACTGTGTATTGAGTCTTGATAACATCACCAACACAGTTGAGTTCCTTTAGAATGCAGTCCGTATATCCCAGCCCCCTCCCACCTGCTCTGTCTCCTCCATCCGCACTGTAGACAGTAAGTGGGAGGACCTCATGGAGTTTCCATGTGAGTGAGATTGAGAAAATCGTCCCTTCTTTCCACTAGCCCCTAAGGAAACGGTGGTAGTGTCCTTACCTCTGGACCAGAGAGGATCGGGCTCAGAGTTGTGTAACAGCATCTTTGAAAAGGCTGATTCGACCAGGCCATGCTGTCTCCCAGCTGTCCCTGCCTGAGTCTCCAAACACAACCTTCCTGTATTTTCTCTCCTGTCAGGCTCTCCCACTGCTCAGTTTGTCCAGGATTCCCTCCTGCTGCTGCACTGAACCTGTCCCTCACTGACCTGTCCATACCCCAGTGTCCTCCACCTTCATTCACTATTCACAATCCCATTGTTCTAGCCCTCCAGCCCCGCCCCCCCACCCTATTGGGCAGCAGCTGCTGTCAATCAACCACGCTCCTGGAGGATAGATATTCACAAGAGAGTATTCTGGACGCTGTGAATCCACTACACAGTCTAAAACCATAAATCACTGTCTCCCCTCAGTTTAAAATTGCAAAATCATTATCTTCCACATGCTTCCTCACAATCTAAGTTTGGAATGCTAATCTACCTGACTATCCTGCTGTTTCCGAAAATCTCCTTTGGTGAAGGTGGTGAGTAGCGGTGGAGATAAAGTACCGTATGCCCTGCGGTGCCCACCTCTATCTAAAGGCATCGAGAGCCTTGTTACACACCACATGCTCCTTCTCCAAGGACACCCTGCTGTGTCGCCTTAAGCCTCAGTCATAGAATAGAATCCCTACAGTGTGGAAGGAGAGCATTGTCCCATCAAATACCACCGATCTTCCTACTCACCGCACTCCATCCCTGTAACACCGTATTTCCCATGGCTGATCCACCTAGTCTGCACATTCTGGAACACTGTGGACAATTTAGCACGACTGATCCACCTAACCTGCGCATCTTTGGTTTGTGGGAGGAAACCAGAGCACCTGGAGGGGACCCACACTAACATGGGGAGAATGTGCGAACTCCACACAGGCCGTTGGCCAAGGCTGGACTCCATACCTTGTACCTGATGCTGTGAAGCAGATGCTCCAATCCCAATTTAAATCAAAACAGATGATCCCTGCTCAATATCACTTTGCTGTTTGTGGAGACTTACTGCCCAGAGAGACATCCTGAGGTTCAGTAAGTGGCAATATAAATCCAGTCAACTCCAGCCCAGTTAATGTGATTAACAACAACAGCATCAATACTCTAACAGTGTCATCATGTACAAGGTCCACTCTGGACTCTGACGAATAGTAAATGCAGAATCAGAGTCCTGCAGTGATGTGTGAACTCTACCCCACACACAACAGGTGGATGACCACTTCCCTGTGTCCACTTACTGGTGTCTCAGTCGTGTTGAAGATTCAGCAAATCGCTTGTCTCACAGAGAGGGAAACAGCTCCTACCCTGTGTGAACCCGCTGGGTTATCAGCAGGAGGGATGAATCAATGAAACCCTTCTCACACACTGAGCATCTGAATTGCCTCTCCCCTGTGTGGGCTCCCTGGTCTTTCCGCAGATCAGAGGACTGAGTGAATCCTTTCCCACACACTGAGCATCTGAATGGTCTCTCCCCGGTGGGAATGCACTGATGTCTCCGCAGTTGAGAGACTTGAATGAATCCTTTCTCACACATGGAGCAGGCGAAGGGTCTCAATCCTCTGTGCGCTCTCTGGTGCCTCAGCCGATTGTAAGATCGAACAAATCCCTTCCCATACTTGGGGCAGGTGAACAGCCTCTCCCCGTGTGACTGTGTATGTGTGTGTCCCGCTGGGAGGGGTAACTGATTCCTTCCCACAGTCCCCACATTTACACAGCCTCACCCTGGTCCCGTCATATTGGTGTCTTTCCAGATCACATGACTGGTTAAACCCTTGACCACAGGCACAACATGGGAATGGTTTCTCTGGGCTTGGATTGCTGTTTTCCCCTTCTATATTACCCGTAATAATCAGGACCTGCGGAATTGGGTGACTCGCAGATCGATTTAAAGTCTGAATTTCCCATCTGTGAACTCTTTCGCTTTAAAACAAGTTTATCTCTGTTATTATTGCAATAAAATTGCAGGAGGAATTGAGAACAGTTTCTAACTAACTATATTATTAGTTTCTGCTCAGGATCTGATTTCCATGCTCTCCAGGTTAACCTCGGTCTCTCTCTCACACACAATGTTTCCATCCCTTTAAATGACAACAGCAGAGAGGGACAGTGTTCCTTTGAACAGACATCCTCTGCACATGATCCACTGACTCAAATGAGCAGCCTAAACGTGTAGACACAAAGATACCCACCCCACCCAGAAGTCAAGGCAATGGGGGGACTGCAGGAAAGGATGCAATTACCGTTGAGGTGTAAACTCACTTGCTCAGTCACACTGCGGGCAGGCCCTCCAACACTCCCATATGGGAGAAATAATCACTCAGGAAACCAAACTGCAGAGTCACCAGCAAGTTTACAAATGACGGCAAGGGTTCGATTCTCCTGTGATTGCAGCTGTTAATCCCAACCAGCCGTGAATCATGCTTGGACGTCAGTTTCCAGTAGAGTTCCACCATTTTCTGATGTTTATCAAATTTTACAATTATTTGCCGGAGTCATAAGTTAGAAGTTTCAATGCGATGCAACAATTGGTCGATTGTTTGCTTTGACGAAGATCGCCAGCGACTGGACAGATGTATCAAACAGGTGGAAAGCAAAACTGATGAATGGAATTGAATGCAGAGTAATGAGTGGTCATGAATTTAGGAAGAGGAAACAATAACAATGAGAATTCTGAGTGGTTTAGAAGCACAAACCGATATTGGAGTGGACATTCACAGACCTCTGAAGAACGTTGGACAGCAAGGTCTGTTGGTCGAGAGGGCTTTTGGATATGTTCGGTTGCTGACCATTGGCTGGGGATGACACTAGAACTTTAGCAACCGCCAGTTGAGGAAAAATCTAAAGGGCTGAGCACAAGTCGGGTCACTACAATAATCAACATTTTTTTTAAAATTCGAAGATAAAAGGTGGAGAGCTGAATAGGCCACTTTGCCCATCAAGTCCAGTTCACAAGTCAATGTGTTTATTATTGATACATCTCTCCAAATCATGATGCAATGTACCTTGGAGGGTAACTTGCAAATGATGGCGTTTCCATGCACCTTCCCACCTTGTCCTTGTCGTCAGTACAGTTGTTGATCATTGAAGGTAATGTCAACAAAGCCTGGATGAGTGACACCAGTGCGTTGTGTAAGTGGTGCACTCTGCTGCAATTGTGCCTTAGCGGTGAAGGGAGTAATTATTGCAGGTACTGTTTAGGGTACAGTTACGGGACTGCGTTATCGTGAAGGGTGTTCAGTTCCTTAAATGTTATTTAAGCTTCACCCATCCAGGCAAATAGAGAGAGAGGGCGATCTGTTATCTATCTGATTTGCGCCTTGCAAACCATGCAGGATTCATGGATTTAAGAGCTGAGTTAATAACCCAAAAAATGCCTACCCACGGACTTGGTTTTGTAGCCAAAGTATTTATGTAGCTGGTCAAGTTCCGTTTCTCACAAATACTTGTTCCTTGGACGATTATACGAAGGAATTCAGTTACAATAAACCATTCAATGTCAATGGGTTTTGATTAGATTCTCATTTGTCAGAGTTATCATTATTGTTTTTGGTGCTTATGTGGAGCAATCCGATTCTAAATCCGCAATGATTCCAAATCCCTATTCCCGTCTGTGCTTGAAATTTCAACCCGTTGCCTAGCAGGAGCTTTCTTTACCTGCCTTAATAATATGCAAGGACACATGTTTCTGCACCACTCAGTTTCTCTGATTCCGGGTCTGGAAACTGGGATTATGGGATCGTCTGCAAAAATGGGGTACTGTCTTGTGTGGGGAGGTTGGTGATGCAACAGATGTGAAACTACATTGTTATTGAAACATACGTTTCAACAAAACCTTGCACTATCGCCTGAGCCTTTAATGTATTGTAGAAATGTATCAATCTCAGTATTCAACATGAAGTACTCGATGCAACCTCCACAGCCTCTGGAGATAGACGACGTGGCCCAGTCACGTGAGTACTTGCCATGTACATGGTGGGAAGTGTACCAACATTACACGTGGGGACACCTCCCACCATGTACGTGGCGACTTCACCAACATTGTCTACCTGATACGCTGCAGGCAAGGATGCCCTGAGGCATGGTACATTGGCGGGACCAAGCAGAGGCTACAACAATGGATGAATGGACATGGCACAACATTCACCAGGCAGGAGTATTCTTTCCCAGGCAGAGAACACTTCAGCAGTCCGGGGCATTCGACCTCGGACCTTCCGGTGACCATTTTCCAAGGTAGACTTGGGGACAGGCAACAATGCAAAGTGGCCAAGCAAAGAATAATAGCCAAGTTTGGTAACCATGGGGGTGGCCTCAAACGGGACCTTGAGTGCTTGCCACATTACAGGTGATCTCACTGTGTGCACACACACACACAGACACACGCACAGAGACGCACAGACACTCCGACAGACAGACACACATACTCCGATACACACACTGAAAGACACGCGCACTCCTACAGACCCATACACTCACGCACACCCTCTCTCATAAACAAGATCTCTCTCTTTCACTCAGACAGACACACGTACACGCACCTCTCACACACTCAGATTCACACACGTACACACACCCACTCTCTCACACTCATATCTACCCACGACACACACAGGTATAAATTTGCGGGGTGAATTTGTATTTGCAGAATTACATTTTATTTTGCTCAAAAATCTGCAAGCATCTATGTAAGATTCTGCCGGTCCATTTTTGTTCAGATTAGAATCAGTCTGATCACTGGGGCACTGGCAGCCAAACACAGGGCACATCACAACTTCAATGCGTTATTTGGGCCGATATGACACCAATTGTTAAAGTTCTCTTGAGAATGCAACTTTTAAAAAAGCTCTGAGATTTACATATGAAAGAACTGAAATCAACATATTCATTCCAAAAGATTAGAGACTTAACAATTTCGATTAACTCACACTGTCAACTTTTGTGATAAATTCTGTGTCTTATGATCTTACACTCCACAATTTCCTGATGAAGAGAAGTGCTGCAAAAGCTAGTGCTCTGCAAACAAACCTGTTGTACCATAACCTGGTGTTGTATGATTTTGAACTTTGTATACCCCAGTCAACACTGGCCCCTCCAAATCATTTGTTCTGCTCTGGTCGTCGGACTGCAGGAATTGTGTGTTTGCACGGGACGGTGTTCAAAGGGGATTGACCAAGGGATTGCCTGGGCTGAACCATTCTCACTATGAAGATAAACAAGCTAGGCTGGGGCTGTTTGTCTGAGAGCGCAGAAGGCTGAGTGAGGAACTGATTGACATGCACATTAAGGGGATCGACATGTGTGATATGAGTAAACTTCTTATAGGAAGGATTAATAATCAGGGCTTCACATTAAACACAAAGGAGTGGACTTCTGGAGGAGATTTAGGAAGAATGATTTCACCCTGAGAGTGTTGTTTCTCTGGAATTCACTGTCTAAACGTGTGGTAACGGTAAGAGTGATAAGAATATTCCAGGATTATTTCGCTGAACACTTGAGGAGCTGGGGCACACACGGATAAGGACCAGGTACTGGAAAGTGTGGCGAGGAGAAACATATGCTTGATGAATGACCCAAACACCGCAACTTTGGGTGCAGTAAAATGGGGGCCAGCGCGGCTCTGTGGCGCAATGAAAAGCGCATTAGACTAGTACAGCATTGTTATTCAAAGTTTGTTGGGTTAGAGTCGGAGTTTATTCAGAATCAATTATTGCTCTGCTGATTCATCGTCAATTCCTATCGTCTGGAATTCTCGTTCCTACAGCTGATCAGAGGAAATTCCTCACGTCCTGAGTGGTGAGTTTTGAGGGAAATGTAACTTTTAGACATGATTGGACCTGAATTGACAGATAAGTCGCAAAACATACAAAGTTCGAGCAGAAACCCACTGCCTCTGAACATGTCTGCACCCCCCCCACCCCAGCACACCCCCCCCCCTCCCACACGCACACACACACACACACACGCACACACACACACAGTCGCACTGACATTTTCAGTTTTTAGATATCTGTTTCCCGGGGGAGATAGGTGGATGTGGATGGGCTGGGAAAAGACATTATAATGTTCCATCAGCCATGATGAGACCAGATTGCGGGGTAGGGCCGTGAGGTTCAATAGCTTTCTCTTGTTGCTCTCTGTACTGTTTCTGGTAAGGAGTTTTAAACAATGACACCACGCGGACAATGTGAATCTAAACCATGGAATATCAAGGTCCTTCCCTTTATCCAGACGTTCTCACAGCTCTTGTTGCAGCGTTCGATCGAAGCGTGGAGGAGTTTCACAGACCCTCTGTCAGACTGCGTGCTCCTTCACACAGGGGTCCAACTGGGCACATGGAGTAAGGGAACATGTGGATTTTGGGTTTCAGGAACAGATTTCCCCTTTGTTGGGCTGGTATTCCTGCCGCTAGTAAACACGAATTTCGGACTTTCTGAAACACCCTGGATTCTCACCACTTTACAATTTAAACAGAAATTCAACTAAATCTTGCATAACCATGTTATATCTTCAGTATTCATGAAAATCGTTCTACGTGTCCTTTGAAGATTGGTTTTCAGTGCAGGGTGTTTCATGTTGTCTGTATGAACTTTCAGAAGGAAGTTGGTGAAGTTTCATTGAATCGAATTCTGTGCCGAATTGAAGCTGATCGAATGAAAAGCCCTGTGACAGCGGCAATGTAACATTGTCTGTCAACAACGCACGAACCCATGGAAACCTACTTTTAAATGAAGTCTGTTTTTCACAATATGTTTCTAGGTCATTTTGTGAACCCGATGCTCCAAATATCACAGGTCCATGTCAATATAACCTCTGCTGCGTTAGTTTTCATTTCAGAACCACAGCCAAAGTCCAGCTGTTGGATTTAAGGTCCCAGAGGTACGAATATGACGCGTTAGAGGCTGGCTGCCGTAGCTCCCTGTGGCGCGATTCTTCAGCGCTTGGTACTTAAAGGTGCGTAAAATGCCGAGTTTATGACTTCAGTCCTGATGTTAAACTGCTTTTAATGACATTGTCCAAGGGTTATGATGATTAGATTACTTACAGTGTGGAAACAGGCCCTTCAGCCCAACAAGTCCACAACGACCCACCCCCATAACACTACGGGCAATTTAGCACGGCCAACCCACCTAACCTGCACATCTTTGTACTGTGGGAGAAAACCGGAGCACCCGGAGAAAACCCACACAGACACGGGAGAATGTGCAAACTCCACACAGACAGTTGCCTGAGGCGGGAATATAACCCAGGTCTCAAGCGCTGTGAGGCAGCCGTGCTAACCACTGTGCCACCGTGGATGTTGGATCAGAAGACTGAAGCGCAATTAAAAACAATGTTGAGTAAAGCAAAATTTATCCTAAAACTCCAGTTTCTGATTTGGATGATTGCTCTGTCTTTGGGAAAGGTGTCAATTATTAACTAAAAAGCTGCAAGTATTACCCAGGTGAATATCTATCTGTGGATAGAGAAACAGGAGGAAAGTTTTAGTCTGATGGCCCTTCTCATATCGTTGACCTTGCACTAGGTTACATCCTGGGTAAGACTGTTGAGCTCGTTTCATATTATTTAATTTGCTGTAAACTCGCACAGTCCACTCAACCAATCGAAAAGAACTAGATTTATCTCTTTGGGTAGTTTGAGTGTTGTCAGCAAATCTACTAAGGTCCCGATAAGTAGTTTTGCTGCCGTGCGGAACAGAGCGTTCAAACAGGAATAAGGACGAGTCTTGTTGATGGATTATTCCGGCGGAGATCAGTGCGTATTAATCGGACTCAGTCCCATTTCTTGGGATTGTGACCAAATTTTCAAGGCAACAGATGGCAATGATAATGATGTTTTACATCGACGGACCAAAACTTACTCATTAGAGTCGCCATAGTATTACAGATCAGGTGGACGGGAGAGATGATGATCCTAATGGCAACTTGAGACAGTGCAACAATTAATTCCATGTTGTTGGTCTCACTCTATACCATAATCCAGTTAGCCATCGGACTGAGCTAACTAGTTTCCATTTAATGCCGAGCTAAAGCAAACAACTGTCACCTCTGCGTATGCACTCACCTGAAGGAGGGAATTCCCCTCCCATTTATTCTTACCAACCTCACATCAGCTGGAACCCCTCCATTAGGAAACAACTCAGTCTTTCCTACTTTTTTCGGTGTGATTCTTCATCTCCTCTACCATCCCATTAAACACCTTCTTTTCTTTTCTCGGCCAATACTAGTCTGATAAATAAATTCTCTAACTTCAAATGATGCTGATCCTGTTAATGTAGATCTTTCTGAGTGCACATCCTGTGCGGAGTAACTTGAATGCCTTAGTCTGTCAAAATTTTGTTTTACTCACGTTGCGATCGGCATGTCCTTGATTACTATGACCTGCTTTTACCAATCGCAAACAAAGCTTTTTCACTGTACTTAGGCACAGATGAAAATCAATCAATCAATCGTACAAAATCAAGCAATTGAACGGCACATTCATTTCCTCATTGTGTGGAGCCAGCACAGTGAAGGGGGTCTACAGGACTCAGTCTGCACTGTGACAACATTTTGTGATTCTGAGTGAAATCACAGTTAAACCAACAGAATGTGGGAACGCTATATTGACAAAGACGGGACACGTCTGCACCACAGACTATCATTCAAGAACAGCGAAGGTCTTTCACCACCATCCTCTAAGGTACATGCCATACGTCAGATGAAAACCTGAAGACTGCAGGAAAGTGCTGTGGTCAGCGCTAACAGAGCGGCACAGGGCGAGCGTGCTTGGCCCATAACCCAGAAATTCATGAAGTGAAAACATCCCCTGCTCGTTAACAGTTCCAGGTTTCAGCATGTGTATACTACCCCCGTCAGTGTTCATCTGTAACAGAGCTCCATTCTACATATTGCATATTGATTCGCCTTCCGCTTCCTGTCACTCAATGTATCTGAAATGAATATCTCATTATGATACAACCATCAAATTTACACAGGTGAGGAAACACACTTCTGAAGGTCTGGAATCTCTTTTCTTGTTCTTTGTCGATCTGCTATGATCTGCTTCGCAAAGTCACTTGCCTGAGCTGGGAATAAACCGATGCAGGTGAGAGATATCAGTTGTGGTGTGTACCATGCGCATGACGCCCTACCCTTAGCCCCCACGTTGTTTCACACAGCACTGTCCTCCCAGTGAAATGAAAAGCCGTGAATGAAAAATGGATCAGCATGTGGGAGACAGCATTATGGCACAGACACCGATCCCCATTATTAGGGCATATATCACCGATTATGAATAACCTAAGAGAGATACCAGTGACAGAGAGTCGCCATGGACTTGATGGGTTGTTCAGCTTCTGTCAGCGCGGGAATGATACCTCACGTTAATGCCGTCCCTCTCCCTGTCTCTGGGACAGAACGGCTGTGGGAGAATCAATGGCTCATTTTTAACCCTATCCTCTGCGTTTGACTGTCAGCAGCCCCGCAGCTCAAGGCCCGTGGGGATGGCTCTCAGTGAGTGAGGGTTTGACGTGGATTCTCTCCATCTGGGACAGTTGGAGCTCAGGTGTTAACTGCTGCCCGGTTGTAGCAAAGATTCCAACGCCCCTGTTAAAAAAGCCTTTCTGTAGGATTTCTGTGTGAAGATGGATTCTGAGCATCAAACAGGCTGGACAAAAATGCATTCGTTTGAATATACCTGAAGGAAGAGTATCCGGAGTACATTTCTCTCTTTCCCACCAGTTCAACATCTTTCTCTCTGTCTCAGATAAATGATATTTACAGGAAGTTCGCAATCAAATTTACTCACTTCCAGCGCCTGAGTGAACTGGCCGTGCCGGTGAGAGAGAGCTTGAAAGAATATCCGTGCTTGCCTCCCCTCACACTGCCTGAAAGTGGTGGGAAATGGCTGAATACTCCACCAATGGATACAGCTCAGTCCAAGGGGAAGGGAGAAACATCACTGTCCCGTGTGCACGGAGAGAGAATGAGAAGGCGATGTCAATGAAACGCTTTGTTGCTTAGAATTCCTGAAGCAAGTTGGGGTGCAGTTGGCTCTGAGCGGCTCTCAGCTGGTTTGGTGTTGGAAATGCAAGAATGTCACTGGCTCGTTTGTCTCGGGGCATGACACTCCCCGAGCTTGTGTTAAACTGGCATGTGAGAGACCCTTGCTTCAAATCGCCATCGAGCCTTGGTCGTTGGATTTCACTTTTGCTGGTCGCCCTGTCAGCTGTTCGAGTTAAAAAAACAGATGCCCTTCATGAGATTAGTCTCTTTGAAATAAGTTTCAGTTTGGGACCAGAGTGTCATTGTATTGAACATGGTACAGCAGCACACGTGGTGAAAGCGAAACAAGTGCTTCACCCACACAATCCCACTCTGAATAAATCCACCATCTGGATGTTTGCACAATTCTGGGTGTGAAGGTTTACGAAGCAGGGAAATGAAATGAGTGGAGACAGTGCAGAACAGGTTGATGCGAATGGTACGGTGTAAGAGGAATGTCAGCAATAAAGGTGGATTGGATGACTTTATCAACCTTCGATAAGCTAATGGCTCAGCCCCTCACACCGGAAGGAAAATTGTCCCAGCCTATTCAGCCTCGCCCTACAGTCCATCCCTTGCAACCTTCACCACATCCTTGTCTGTATTTTGTGAGCAATTTCACGTGATTTCCTTAATTTTTCAAAGGTGCGAATTACGCCGGACAACAACGAGCTACTGGAAATTGAAAGGTGAAGGGTTGAACGGCTGCAAATTTCAGTGGTGGGCGATTTTGAGCAGCGGCAGCTGTGGGTGAAGCGTGTTTCTGTAGTGTAGTGGTTATCACGTTCGCTTAACACGCGAAAGGACCCGGCCTGAAACCGGGCCGAAGCAGTCTTGTTCCCGATGGCAGTCTGGTAGATTGACATGAGTGACCACTTCTTGCTTGCTGCAACCCTGCCTTTGAATTTGTTCACCTGTGTCTACTGTAGCGATGAAAAGGAATGCAACTCTATTTAATTACTGTGTGAAGCATTGTTAAGTTTTTCTCCTCCCTGGTTCTGAATATGCGCCGATGTGCACAGCACCGATGACCATTCTGTTGAAGAGTGTAGTTCGCGTGCTCTGGTACTTCCGCTAAAAGCAGTAACGCATTTGCATTCCTTGCCCCGATGGTCCGGTTCAGAGCCAAGGAGAATGCTGATGTGCTGGTGTCACAGTGCACCACGGATTCCTAATGTAGACTCTCTATCAAATGTATGCCAAAGCAGTCTCTGAAAGGCCTCATTTGGAAGCTGTCTGCCGTTTTTCAATGTGTGAAAATCAGCATTCAGAAGACCTGAACCATGTTTAGGAGTAGTTCGCATGTCAGCAGCTCACTCCACCAGCAACAGGAATGAATAAATTTACACTCTCAGATGAAGCTCTGGACTTGTGCTATCATAGAGTCACTAATATTAACGTGTACCCCTGAAATCCCTGCTATGTTGGAACTGAAAGCGAGGAAATGATAGAAGGACTACCGAATGGTATTGTCTACATTTTGTTTTCTTTACATCACAGAGGAGTAGAAAAAAATAATCGGTGTGTGTGTGTGTGGGAGGGGGAATAACACAGCGAGGCAGAGGTTGGAGTGGGGGAGGGTTTTAGACAGGTTGAAGCAGTTAATGTCTCGGCATCAAATGGAAATGAGCTCACCTCCCACCCGAGCAACCATCTGATTTAGAAGATATTGCACACTTCTAATTTCATCCTTCTCAACAAATATATCTTCGATGAGAATTATGAAATATGTTAAATGTCTCTTCAGTCTTCCCTTCTACATTTTATTTTCTTTACATCACAGAGGAGTAGAAAAAATTAATCGGTGTGTGTGTGTTTGGGGGGTGGGGGATAACACATCGAGGCACAAGTAGCTCTGCTGAACAAAGAGCACTCGCGTGCAGTTAGCACCTTTTTGCCATCTCGTGGGGCTGGGGGTATTGCCTTTTGCCTTCTGTCATTATGTTCAGAAAGTGTGTTTTGTGCATCTCGAATAAGCATCATGGAATTTAGTAAACTTTACTGAGTGGCTTCTCATCGATTCCCACACAGTGTTCCACCTGAGCTGGCAGCCATCTGGCTCATGTCCAGGTGTGGACATCTTTGCAGCAAATTGCACGATGAATGTGAAGGACAAGGAACTTGGCAACTCGTACCGGCACCGAGGCTCGAACATATTCGTAATGTGATCTGTCCTTCTCGGATTCTACCGCTAACTCAGCCTTTCATGTAGAGAACATTCTTTCCGACGCCTTTTTTGCGAAAGAGTCACGGTAACTGTAATAAGGTGGATGAACTTGAGGCTCATTTGGAAATTGGCAACTACAATATTGTGGGGATAACTGAGACGTGGCTTCAAGTGAACATGGCCTGGGAAATGAATATTCAAGGCTATACGTGCTACCGTAAGGATAGACTGACTGGCAGAGGGGGTGGGGTGGCCATGTTGGTAAAGAATGTTATTCAGTCCCCTGCACGGGGGGACATAGAATCAAGAGATGTAGAGTCAGTATGGATAGAGCTGAGAAATTCTCAGGGTAGAAAGACCCTAATGGGAGTTATGTACGGGCCTCAAAACAGTAGCCTGGATGTAGTGCATAAGTTGAATAAGGAGCTAAAATTGGCCTGTCGCAAAGAAATTACTACAATTATTATGGCGAATTTCAACATGCAGTTCTACTGGGAGAATCAGGATGGTACTGGACCCCAAGAAAGAGTGTTTGTGGAGTGCCTCGGTGATGGATTCTTAGAACAGCTTGTGCTGGAGCCTACCATGGAAAAACAATTCTGGAAATAGTGTTGTGTAACGAAGCGGACTTGATTAGGTACATCCAAGTAAAGGAGCCATTAGGAGGTAGTGAGCACAATACAATAAGCTTTAATCTGCAGTTTGAAAGGGAGAGGGTAGAACGGGAAGTGACAGCATTTCAGTTGAATAAGGGAACTATGGAGCTGTGATGGAGGAGCTGGCCAAAGTTCAATGGTGCAATACCCTAGCAGGGATGGCAGTGGAACAACAATGGCGGGTATTTCTGGCTATAATGCAGAAGATTCAGGTTCAGTTCATTCCAAAGAGGAAGGAAGATCCTAAGGGGAGGCAGGGTGGCCGTGGCTGACGAGGAAAGTTAAGGAACGTAGAAAGACAAAATGGAAAACAATATAACATAGCAAAGATGTGTGGGAAATCGGAGGACTGGGACGCTTTTAAAGAACAACAGAGGATAACTAAAAAGTAAATACGCAAAGAAAAAAATAAGGTTCGAAGGTAAACTGGCCAAAAATATAAAGGAGGATAGTAAATGCTTTTTAGGTATGTGAAAGGCGAAAATGTGGTTAAGACGAAAATTGGACCCTTGAAGACAGAAACAGATGAATTTACGACATGGAACAAAGAAATGACAGAAGAGTTTAATTGGTACTTGACCTGTCTTCACTGGGGCAAACACGAGCAATCTCTCAGATGTAACAGTGGCTGAAGAACCTGAACTGAAGGGAATTTATATTTGGTTGGAAATGGTGTTGAAGAGAGTGATGGTCTGCATCCCAGGGTACTGAAGGAGGTGGCTCTTGAAATCGTGAATGCATTGGTGATCATATTCCAATGTTCTATATATTCAGGATCAGTTCCTGTGGATTGGAGGGTGGCTAATGTTGTCCCACTTTTTAAGAATGGAAGGAGAGAGAAAACAGAGAATTATAGACCAGTTCGTCTGACCTCAGTGGTGGGAAAAATACTTGAGTCAAATGTAAAGAATGAAAATACAATACATCTGGATAGCAGTAACAGGATAGGTCAGAGTCAGCATGGATTTATGAAGGGGAAATCATGCTAGACTAATCTTCTGGAATTTTCTGAAGATGGACAAGGGAGATCCAGTGGACGTAGTGTACCTGGACTTTCAGAAAGCCTTTGATAAAGTCCCACATAGGAGGTTAGTGTGCAAAATTAGGGCAGATGGTATTAGGGGCAAAATACTGACTTGGATTGAAAATTGGTTGGCTGACAGGAAAAAAAGAATAGTGATAAACGGCTCCCTTTTGGAAAGGTAGTCAGTGACCAGTGGTGTGCCGCAGGGCTCAGTACTGGGACCGCTGCGTTTTTCAATGTACATTAATGATATAGATAAAGGTATTAAAAGTAATATTAGAAAATTTGCTGATGACACAAAGCTGGGTGGCAGGATGAAATGTGAAGAAGATGTTAGGAGAATACAGGGTGACCTGGACAGACTAGGTAAGTGGACGGATGAATGGAAAATGCTGTTTAATGTGGATAAATGTGTGGTTATCCACTTTGGTGGCAGGAGCAGGAAGGCAGATTACTACCTAAATGGAGTCAAGTTAGGTAAAGGGACAGTATAATGAGATCTAGGTGTTCTTGTACATCAGTCAATGAAAGCAAGCATGCAGGTACAGCAGGCAGAGAAGAAAGCTAATAGCATGCTGGCCTTCATAATAAGAGGAATTGAGTATAGAAGCAAAGATGTCCTTCTGAGATGTACAGGGCCCTGGTGAGACCGCACCGAGAATATTGTGCGCAGTTTTGGTCTCCAAATGTGAGGAAAGATATTCTGTCTATTGAGGGCGTGCAGCGTAGGGTCAAGAGGTCAATTCCCGGAATGGCAGGACTATCTTACGCTGACATATTGGAGCTACTGGGCTTGTATACACTTGAGTTTAGAAGGTTGAGACCGATCTGTTTGAGACGTATAAGATTATTAAAGGATTGGACACTCTGGAGGCAGGAAGCATGGTTCCGCTGATGGTTGCGTCCCGAACCAGAGGACACAGTTTAAAAATAAGGGGTCGGCCACTTATAACAGAGTTGAGGAGAAACATCTTCACCCAGAGAGTGGTGGGTGTTTGGAATGCTCTTCCCCAGAAGGCTGTGGAGGACAAGACTCTGGATACTTTCAAGTTGGATAGAGCTCTTAAGGATAGTTGAATCAAGGGTTATGGGAATTAGGCAGGAACAGGATACTAATTGAGGATGATCAACCATGATCATATTGAATGGTGGTGCTGGCTCGAAGGGCAGAATGGCGTACTCCTGCACCTATTGTCTATTGTCTAGCTGCATTGTATGATCTGGTACACGGCCTGCTCATTTTCCCTGCAGTCTGGTGTGTTTTATGTTACGTGTAATCGCGATAGTTGTACCCTTTCGAGCAATGGACGAAATCAGTTATCAAAGCAAGAATCTAAATTGCAGTATTGTTATGCAGCTCATAGTTTCTCTATCCTATCATAATCGAATGTACATTCTCACAGACACATTCCATTTGTGACTCAAACGAGTCTCAGAAGATAGACTCAGCTTCCCATTGATTTTTGTCTGGATTGATGGGCTATCATAATCTGCTGCATAACTGGTATTGTTGCTGGGCGTATTCCATGAGCAGTGCGAGCAGGACCGGGATGGTGCAACCCCTTCCCTGTGACTTTGCTTCAGATTTTTCGCAAGAGTACAATTGAAAATGTATGAGAAAAGCATCGCAGTGTGCCTAGCGCCGTGGCCGAGCCGTCTAAGCCCCTGGCTTAAGGTTTGTGAATGAACAGAAACGTACGTTCGTGCCCCCTGCTGCCTTATGCTCGTGCTGCGTGATAAAGGCTGCTACATTTAAATTCCAACATGAGCAGCTGAGTTTGTTGCTTGGAAATTTGTCTCTGATGTGGGAGAGTGCAGACTCTCCATGAGGTCAGTGCCCGTAGTGGAGTGACAACTTGCGCCTCCCACACGAAAGGTCCCGCGCTCCAGCAGCTCCACTGCTGCTTCATGTTCCAGGCAAGTTGTATTGTTCACTGTTTTCACTGAAACCCAGTGGAAATTGTTATTTCATCGCTGTTGTGAAACAAAATGCTGTAGCGACTGTACACGTCCTTGTTTGGTGTTCTGGCGAATGGGAAAATAATTCCAAATAATTGCGAAGTCATATTGTCTTGGATTTCTCTCATTTTCCATCAGTTCTGTCCTGGAGATATAGGTTGGTGATACGCTGCAGGCCCTCCCGCATTGTTGATCGGAGGGAAAGCTAATCTAACCGAGACTGATTGGTAATCTTCAATTTTCGTGGTTCATTCATATTCTGTTCTTCCTTTTCACTCATTTCAGCATTTTCCGGGAAGTGGCGGTGCACCAAGGCTCCAGTATGTTTGGAAGAGTAGTTTGGAGTTGCTCTGCAGCCAGTTGTGAGGTAGCTTATGCCTCATTGCCCTCGGAATGTCTCACAAATACCATTCGTGATTCGGTGTATCTGTAAATGCGTTTGGTTTGTCATTTTTGTTTGTGTTCCGGGTTAAGTGCTGTCCGTCTTGCGATTCGCTCAATGCAGCACATGGTAAGACGGTTTGTGAGGTAACTTCAACAGCAAAATTCCTCAAATGAGGATCTGGGAATATTTCATGGAGTATGTTCAGTAGGGGCAAAAGTAAGGAAGCCCTTCGTTTCTGCAGTGTTTCACAACACTAAATTCAAGTGCGATTGGATTTTAGTTTTCTGAGGCATAATTTAAACATATTGGTTAAATTCGAATTGTTTTCAATACAGCAACCAACTCAGGTATCCATTTCATAACCAAACCTTACATCTTTTTATATTTTGCAGGACACACCGAGACTGCTAGCTGGTCATCACAGGTATTTGTCGGCTCTCAGTTCTGAACAGCATTCACTCTTTTTAAGGTATAGTGCACGCCTTCAACTTCATAACACTGCTCTCATCACAAATCCTCCAGCTTCTAATGTTGGGGACAGGGGTTTGGTTACAAAGGTCTGAAAAATTGTGGAGTATCAGCCGCAGCCGTTACCGCGTTGAAATAAAAATATTTATGCCCCTTTCCCATGGAATGAGCCGTTCATGTGGAAAGAGTTTCTTTAAGCTGCGTCCCAGGGCTGGACAGGAAGCTGCTGATTGAAGTTGGAGTGGCTGCTTTCTGCTGGCAGTGGAGGTCTGGAGAGAATGGTCTTTGTCCCGTCTTCCTCTGTGTGGAGCTCCACATCACAAAACCATGGATGTTTTGGGCTGCAATCCAACCTTGTCATGGATTTTCCGGTTTAAATAGAGGTGGGGGTCACTCTTATACTCTGATCTGAAACAGCCAAAGCTGCACACCTGGATAATGTTGAAGTCCCAACCTTTTAACTTGCAGCCTGCTGCTGACCATTTGAGCCACAGAGACTGACACCAACCAGGCGTGCAGATTCCCCTTACGCAGGAAGGTTAGGGGGGATCTGAAGGGCGGTGGAACAGCTGGATCTCTCACTGTTTTCAGAGTCTGTCACCAATTTTCCTGCTTTCATCACCGTGAGTGTCAGAGAGCTCGAGGGTTCTGCAAACATCCAGAGGGGAAGGAACCATCACAAACTGGAAGTTACCCAGTTCCTTCGATGCCTGAAGTACATCACTTGTGGCTCCAGTACTGGGATAATTCAAACCCACCGTTTGACAGAAACTGAAACTTAAATACAGCGCTTCACGGCGCTCAGTCCAACCATTTGTCATTCAGATACACACGTACAGAATCTCTTCTATGTAACCACTTCGTCAAATCCTCCCTGTCAATCTGGCCAAATCTTCAACTTTGCATCTCATCATCCATTTCGCCCAGCTAATGTGAACATTTTGTTTTCATCTACCTTATCTACATCAATCATAAGCCCATAAGCTCAGTCACATCCCCCTTCAACTCCAGTTGCTCCATTGTATCATATATCATTCAGTCCTGAAACTCTGGGGGAAATGAATAAGCCTATCACCTCTCAGGCTCCTCCCATCCTTCACAATGTGTGATGATCTCTGTGTGAGTATACTGGTCACCCTCGGACAAGAACAGTGCTAATGTGAGTTTCGGACATAAAAGAGAGAGTGCTGGAGGAAGGAAATAGAACTGTTCGCTTTTGGGAGAGATAAGTAATGTTCATATTTAGAGATAGTTTCTTACTCTCTTTTTATTACACTTTTCTCTCTGCACTGATAGCGATGGATTCTGGAGGCTTCTTTCACTGAGGCTTGCAAGGATGGACATACAGACAAAAACATCGATCAAAGTGCATCATTTGTCTGTCTGATTTCTCACTTGGACTGACACTGTCTTTATTAAACTTGCCTGAATACTTAAAGAGGATTCACAGAAAGGAAACACCAAAAAACATTTAATCAAAATCTGACACAATTGATCATTTCATGTGAAACTGAATATGAATAACCTTTGAGTAAGCGTTGAATCCTCGGTCATTACCACTCACTGCATATAATTTCTCCAACATATCCTCCCTGACGATCTGAACCAAAGTCTTATATTTGCATCCCATGCTCAATTTCCTTTCAGTTAATGTGAACGCCTTGTTTTTATTGACATTGTCAAATCCAACAGTAAAAGGTACACTCTTTAACTTTTACATCAGCTTAAATGAAAGTCTCAAATTATGAGTCTCTCAATTTGTACCATTTTGGGAAAGGAACCAATCTGTCGCCTCTCAGGGACCCTACTATCCTTCCCAATGTGTGGGTGATCTGCCCCTCTCAGGGACCCTGCCATCCTTCCCATTGTGTGTGTGATCTGCCCCTTTCAGGGACCCTGCCATAGGTCTCAATTGTGTGTGATTTGTCCCCCTCTCAGCGACATTGCCATCCTTCCCAATGTGTGGGTGATCTCTCTCTCTCTCAGGGTCCCCGCCATCCTTCCCACTGTGTGGGTGATCTGCCGCCTCTCAGGGACCCTGCTGTCCTTCCCAATGTGTGGGTGATATGCCCCCACTCAGGGACCTTGCTGTCCTTCCCAATGTGTGGGTGATCTGCCCCCACTCAGGGTCATTGCCATCCTTTCCAATGTGTGGGTGATCTGTCCACTCTCAGGGATACTACCATCCTTCCCAATGTGTGGGTGATCTGCCCCCTCTCAGGGACACTGCCATCATTCCCAATCTGTGGATGCTCTGTCCCTCTCTCAGGGACACTGACATCCTTCTCAGTCTGTGAGTGATCTCTCCCTCTTAGGGACCCTGCCATCCTTCCCAATGTGTGGGTGATCATTATCCTCACAGGGACATTTCCATGCTCCCAATGTATGGGTGATCTATTCCTCCCTCAGTGATCCTGCCATCTGTCCCAATGTGTGGGTGATCTGCCCACTCTCAGAGCCCCTGCTATTCCTCCCAATGTGTGGGTGATCTGCCCCTCTCTCAGGGACACTGCCTCCCTTAACAATGTGTGGGTGATCTGCCCCTCTCAGTCACCCAGCCATCATTCTCAACCTCTGGGTGATCTTCCCCCTCTCAGGGACCCTGCATCCTATCCAATGTGTGGGTGATATGTCCCTCTCAGTCACCCTGCCAACCTTTCCAATGTGTGCGTGATCTTCCCACTCTCAGGCACCCTACCATCCTTCCCAATATGTGGGTGATATGCCCACTCTCAGTCACTCTCTGTCTTTCCCAATGTGTGGGTAATTTGCCCCCTCTCAGTCACACTGCCATCCTTCCCAATATGTGGGTGATCTGCCCCCTCTCAGGAATCCTGCTGTCCTTCCCAATGTGTGTGTGATCTGCCCCTCTCAGTCACCCTGCCATCCTTCCAAATCTGCGGGTGATGTGCCCTCTCACAGGGTCCCTGCCATCCTTCCCAATGTGTGGTTGACCTGACCCCTCTCAGGGACCCTGCCATCCTTCTCAATGTGTGCGTGATATGCCCCCTCAGTCACCCTGCTGTCCTTCCCAATGTGTGGGTGATCTGACCCTCTCAGTCACCCTGCCATCCTTCCCATTTATGTGGGTGCTCTGACCCCTCTCAGTCACCCTGCTATCCTTCCCAATGTATGGGTGATCTGTGTCCTCTCAGGGACCCTGCCACTCATCCCAAAATGTGGGTGATCTGCCCACACGCAGAGCCCCTGCTATCCTTCCCAATGTGTGGGTGGTGTGTCCCTCTCTCAGGGACACTGCCATCCTTCCCAATGAGTGGGTGATCTGCCCCCTCAGTCACCCTGCCATCCTTCCCAATCTCTGGGTGATCTGCCCCCTCACAGGGACCCTGCATCCTATCCAATGTGTGGGTGATATGCCCCCACTCAGTCACCCTGCTGTCCTTCCCAATGTGTGGGTGATATGCCCCCTCTTAGTCACCCTGCCATCCTTCCCAATGTGTGGGTGATCTGCCCCTCGCAGTCACCCTGCTATCCTTCCCAATGTGTGGGTGCTCTGCCCCCTCTTAGGGATCCTGCTGTCCTTCCCAATGTGTGGGTAATCTGCCCCCTCTCAGTCACCCTGCCATCCTTCCCAATGTGTGGGTGAACTGCCTCCCTCAGTCAACCTGCCGTCCTTCCCAATGTATGGGTGATCTGACCCCTCTCAGGGTCCCTGCTGACATTCCCAAAGTGTGGGTGATCTGCCCCCTCTCAGGGACCCTGCCATCCTTCCCAATGTGTGGGTGATCTGACCACTCTCAGAGACCCTGTCATCCTCCACAATAAATGGGTGATCTGCCCCCTGTCAGGAATCCTGCTGTCCTTCCCAATGTGTGGGTAATCTGCCCCCTCTCAGTCACCCTGCCATCCTTCCCAATGTGTGGGGGATCTGCCCCCTCTCAGTCACCCTACCATCCTTCCCAATGTGTGGCTCATCTGCCCCGTCTCAGGGACCCTGCCATCCTTCCCAATATGTGGTTGATCTGCCCTCTCTCAGGGACTCTGCCATCCTTCTCAATGTGTGCGTGATATGCCCCCTCAGTCACCCTGCTGTCCTTCCCAATGTGTGGGTGATCTGCCCCCTATCAGTCACCCTGCCATCCTTCCCAATATGTGGGTGCTGTGACACCTCTCTTGGATCCTGCTCTCCTTCCCAACGTGTGAGTGATCTGACCCCTCTCAGGGATGCAGCTGTCCTTCCTAATGTGTGGGTGATCTGCCCCCTCTCAGTCAACCTGCCGTCCTTCCCAATGTGTGGGTGATCTGACCCCTCTCAGGGACTCTGCTGACCTTTCCAATGTTTGGGCGATCTGCCCCCTCTCAGGGACCCTGCCATCTTTCCCAATGTGTGGGTGATCTGCCCCCTCTCAGTCACCCTGCCATCCTTCCCAATGTGTGGGTGATCTACCCCCTCTCAGGGACCCTGCCATCCTCCCCAGTGCATGGGTGATCTGCCCCCTCTCAGCGTCCCTGCTGTCCTTCCCAATGTGTGGGCGAACTGTCCCGTCTCAGGGGCCCTGTCATCCTCCCCAAGATATGGGTGATCTGCCCCCTCTCAGGGACGCTGCCATCCTCCAAATGTGTGGGTGATCTGTCCCTCTCAGGGACACTGCTATCCATCCCAATGTGTGCATGATATAACCCCTCTCAGAGAGGAGAAAGTGAGGTCTGCAGATGCTGGAGATCAAAGTTGAAGCCTGTGCCCGAAACGTCGAATCTTCTGTTCCCTGGATGCTGCCTGACCTGCTGTGCTGTTCCAGCAATAAAGTTTCAACCCCTCTCAGAGACCCTGCCAATCTTCCCAATGTGTGAGTCATCTGTCCCCCTCTCAGGGACACTGCTTTCCTTCCCAATGTGTGGGTGGTCTCTGGTTTGCACAGACCCAGCTGCTCAGTGTTCCTAAGGGTTATGTGTTGGAGGCGTAGTAAAGAGTGAAGAAGGGTACCTCAGAGTACAACGCGATTTTGACCAGATGGGCCAATGGGCTGAGAAGTGGCAGGTGGAGTATAATTTCGATAAATGTGAGATGCTGCGTTTTGGGAAAGCAAATCTTAGCAGGATTTATACACTTACTGATAAGGTCCTGGGTAGCGTTGCTGAACAAAGAGACTTTGTATCATTGCTCCTTGAAAGCGGAGTCACATGTAGATAGGACAGTGAAGAAGGAGTTTGGTATGCTTTCCTTTAGTGTTCAGAGTATTGAGTACAGGGGTTAGGTGGTCATGTTGTGGCTGTACAGGACATTGGTTTGGCCAGGTTTGCAATATTGCGTGCAAATCTGATCTCCTTCCTATTGGAAGGATGCTGCGAAATCTGAAATGTTCAGAAAAGATTTACAAGGATGCTGCCAGGGTTGGAGGATTTGAGCTATAGGGGGAGGCTGAATCGGCTGGGGCTGTTTTCCCTGGAGCGTCGGAGGCTGAGGGGTGACCTTATTTAGGTTTACAAAATCAGGAGGGGTTTGATAAGATAAATAGACAAAGTCTTCTTCTCTGGGTGGGGGAGTCCAGAACGAGAGGGCATAGGTTTAGGGTGAGAGGGGAAAGATATAAAAAAAGACCTGAGGGGCAACGTATTCTCACAGAGGGTGATACTTGTATGGAATGAGCTGCCAGACGAAGGGGTGGAGGCTAGAATGTTGCAATATTTAAAAGGCATCTGGATGGGTATATGATGAGGAAGGAGTAGATTGGGTTTGGATATCTTGTTGGCATGGACAACTTGTACCGAAGGGTCTATTTCCATGCTGTACATCTCTTTGACTCTATGGCATTATGCAGTGACCGTAGCACAGTGACCTCATCCGTTCCCTGGGGATTTCCTCAACTGTGAGATTTTTCTCTAAGTCCAGTACTTCTGATATCTATCCAGCTGCAGGCTCCGCAGTGAATGTCAAATTGACAACAGTGACGCTGTTGAGCATTTGTGACAATTCTTCAGTAATTTGGAGTGTTCAGAGCTGTGACTGTTACCTGTGAGAGGTTTTGCTGCTGTAAAGCTGGTGTATCTCCTTTAATGTGGATCTGAATCTATTTCAATATGTGGCTCTGTTTCGTTTCTGCCTTCCCTCCATCTCTAAAATTGTGAGTACTTGTCTGTTTAATCCTTCTCGACCCTTTATCAAATCGTGTCTGGATGATGTTACTACTGCATTCCTTTGACCATGCACATTAGATTTAGAAGCTTTACTTTCCTACATAATGTTTCACGGTCAGGAATTGTTCGTACTACAGTTTTTTTACTGTTTTGCTTTATGCATGTACTAACCAAAAGGCTCAGCACCGTGTTTACTCTCTCATTAATTCAGCATATCCGGAAACATTACCTTTGGATTACTCTCCATAGAGCTCAGTAAGTATTGTCAATCTTCACTTAGTTCTGAAGAAATTGATGACTGATCTTCCTGATCTATTGCAGTCGGCGTGTTGAAAGTGCAACTGCAATGCTGTTAGGCAAATAGTTATTAAAATATCATGTAGGTCTACTGATTCTTGCCCAAATAAACAACAATTTATATTTTTCATATATTTGATACAATACAAAAATATCTGACGACCTTGTATCATAACAATATTTGACACCAGGCACATATGTCATATTAGGACAAGTGACCAGAAACTGTGTCAAACAGGTTGACCTTTTAAGGAGTATCCTGAACAAACAAAGAGATGTTAAAAATTAGGGAGTAAATGCAACAGCTTATTGCGGTGGAAATTGAAATCATGCAAAAGGTGCAAAAGATGGGAGTTAAACTTGGAAACTACGGGAGGTTGCAATGCAGGAGTGAGCAAATATTTTGGAGGTAAAAAACAAAAGAACTATGGATGCTGGAAATCAGAAACACAAACAGGATTTGCTGGAGAGACTCTGCAGGTTTGTCAGCATCAGTGGAGAGAAAGCAGAATTATCGGTTCAAGTCCAGTGACCCTTCTTCAGATGTAATTCCGAGGGTTGGGAGACTGCTCCCCAGAGGGAGGGGAATATTAAGAGAGTGAGGTGTGCTTTCAAAATGTCATATTCAAGGAGTGGTAGTGTGTTGGTTCTGTGTCGCCCAGAAATGTGTGCATTAATGACCACAGGGTGAACAGTACACACACGCAGCAGACTTTTGGGTGATCTCATGATTACAGGGAGGTGGAATGTGGGAGGACAGCTGGGAGTGTGCTTGTGGAGTTAATTCGACAGGGAAGAAAAGACTGAATGGGAGTTTCAGCAGCAGACGAACTGAGATGTTACTGAGATTCAAATGTATGTGATCTTTGTGGTGATGGTGGGTGTGTGGCTAGAATCTCACCGTGGGTTGAAATATTCCTCCATGGTTGTGAACAGTCTGATTCAGCCTCCACCAGAAATATAGAACAGAAAATACAAAACATCACAGCACAATAAAGGCCGTTCGACCCTCGATGTTCTGCCGACTTGTAGGTTAGATAGGCTTCAGATTGGTTTCACAACATTCTATTCTTGCTTATATGTTTATACAATGACCATTTAAACTCATAAACCTGGTGAGTCTACTACCATTGCAGGCAGTGCTTTCCAAGACCACACTACTTTCTGAATAAAGAAACTATATCTGATAACTGTCCCATATCCATTACTCCTCAAGTTAAAGCTATGTCCCCTCATGCAAGCCATCACCATCTGAGGAAAAAGGCTATCACTGTCCAACTGATCTAAACCTCTGATATGCTCATATGTCTCAATTACGTCGCCTCTCAACCTTCTTCTCTCTATCGACATCAGCCTCAAGTCCCTCAACCGTTTCTGTAAGACTTCCCCTCCATACCAGGCAACATCCTAGTAAATCTCCTCTGAATCCTTTCCAAAGCTTCCACATCCTTCCGAGAATGAGGAAACCAGAACTGCATGCATTACCCCAAATGTGGCCGCATCAGAGTTCTATCCAGCTGCAGCATGATCTCATGGTTCCAAAACTCGATCCCTCCACTAATGAAATCTAAGATACCATATGCCTTCTTAACAGCCCTATCAACTTGGGTGACAACTTTGCGGAATCTATGCACGTGGACACCGAGATCTCTCTGCTCATCTACACTACCAAGAATCTTACCATTTGCCCAATACACTTTATTCTGTTTCGTCGTTCCAAAGTGCATCACGTCACACCTTTCCTCATTAAACTCCGTTTCCCTTATCTCTGTCCAGTTCTACAGATTATCTATGTCCCATTGCAACCTACAACAGCCTTCGACACTACCCACAACTGTACTGCCGTTAGTGAGATCCGAAAATTTACTAACCCATCCCTCTACGCCCTCATCCAGGTCAGTTATAAAAATGACAAACAGCAGTGGACCTAGATCTTTGCTGCACACCACAAGTAACTGAGCTCCAGGAATAACATTGTCCATCAACCACCACGCTGGGTCTTCTTTCAGCTCGTCAATTTCAAAACCAAAACTTAAATCTAAAAATCACACAACACCAGGTTATAGTCCAAAAGTTTAATTGGAAGCACACTAGCTTTGCTAGCTTCCAATTAAACCTGTTGGACTATAACCTGGTGTTGTGTGATTTTTAACTTTGTACACCACAGTACAACACCGGCATCTCCGAATCAAACCTTAAATCGTCCTTAATCTCACGCTTCCATATTTTGTGCAGTAGCCTACCATGTGGAAACTGATCAAATGCCTCATGAAATCTATATAAACCACATCAATGGCTTTCCCTTCATCCACCTGTTTGGTCACATTCTCAAAGAACTTAATAAGGCTTGTGAGGAACAACCTACCCTTTCACAAAACTGTGTTGACTATCCCTAATCAACTTATTCATTTCTAGATGATTATAAATCCAATTTGTTATAATCTTTTCCAACATTTTGTAGACCAATGAGCCCTAATTTGATCGTGGTTAATTACCAGGACTGTCCCAACTCCCCTTCTTGATCAAGGGAATAACATTTTCTATCCTCCAGTCTTCAGGTACTACTCCTGTAGACAATGACGTTATGAAGATGAAAGCCAAAGGCTGAGCAATCTCCTCCCAGACTTCCCAGAGAATCTTAGGATGAATCCAGCCCACACTTTTAAGAATTTCTAACACCTCTTCCTTTTGAACCTCAATCCCATCCAGTCTAGTGGCCTGTTTCTCAGTCTTCTCCTCGATAACATGGTCTTTTTACAAAGTGAACACTGATGAAAAATGTTCATTTCACGCTTCCCTTTATCTGCTGTAACTCCACGCACAACTTCCACTACTATCTTTGATTGACCCTAATGTCACTCCAGTCATTCTTTTTTCCACTATATACCTATCGAAAGCTTTAGACTTTTATCTGAACCTATCCATCAACAACTTCTCATGTGTCCTCCTCGCTCCTCTTAGCTCCCTCTTTAGATCTTTCCTGTCCATCTTTTAACTCTCACTCACCCTAACTAAGCCTTCACATCTCATCCTAATGTAAGCCTCCGTCTTTCCCTTGTCATGTGATTAAACTTCCATTGTAAACAATGGCTCCTGTGCTCGTCAACGTCCTCCGTGTCTGGCAAGGGCGTACGTACCAAGTGCATGCATTACTTGTTCCTTGAAGCTCCATATTTCAATTGTGCCCATCTCCTGCAATTTTCTTCCACATCCTATGAATCTTAAACTTGTCGAATCGCAGTAATTGTTTTCCCCCTCGCTGTAGCTCTTGCCCTCCGGTGTATATCAAGCCCTTTCCATCGCTAAATTAAAAATAACTGAATGGTGGTCACGATCATCAACGTGCTCACCTATTTCCAAATCTAACACTTGGTTGGATTCAACACCTAGTACCAAATCTAATGTAACCTCGCCTCTTGTTGAGCTGTCTACGTACTGCATTAGAAAACCCTTCGCACACAATGGACAAAAACTGATCCATCTAAAGTACTTGAACTATAGTCTTTCCAGTCAATATTCGAGAAGTTGAAGACCCCCATAACAGCTACACTGTAATTCTCATCGAGAATTATATTTGTTATCTTTTCCTCTAAATCTCTGGAACTATTTGGAGGCCGATCGAAAACTCCCAACAGGGTGACCGCTCCCTTTCTGCTTCTTTCTCCATCCCATACTAACTTTACTGACGAGTCCTCAAATGTCTTTTGTGCAGCCCTAATACTGTTCTTGAATAACAGTGCCACACCACCCGCATCTTTTACTATCTCCTCTGTTTAAACTGAAACATCTAAATCCTGAAACCTGCAACATATATTCATGTCTCTGCTCTACCCCTGTCTCCGAAATGGTCACATAATCGAAATCCCAGGTACCGACCCATGCTGCAAGTTCACCCACCTTATTCTGGAAGCTGAAATAGACACACGTCAAAGCAAACGTTTGCTTTTTGGTGCCTTCTCGTGACACGGAAACCTCATTTCAGATCTCCCTAATCTTAAATTCCTCTATACTCGAACTACAGTTTGGTTCCAACCCACCTGCTGAATTAGTTAAAGGGAGAGGATGGAGTCAGAGGTGATGGAGTGCAATTTTGCGCCCATACTGGATTGACATTGAACATGGTCTAATTAAATTTTAATTGAAGACACTCCTTTACAGGCTGGAGCAAACCTGGCAGCAGAATGGAGGGTGAACCAAATCTAATATTTATTGAAACAAAGGGAAGAAGTTTATCTGTTATGAAACACACTACACGGAAACCATAGAGAGCTATTTACAGTTCAGTGCAGGTTATACTGCTCATTGTTAATAACTACAAATTACAAAGTAAACCGTGAAGGATTCTCGGTAATCAAAGATGGAGATGAGAAAAAAAATTAGCTGTAACAGGCTGCTCCTTTTTTGAAGTATTTGATGTGTTGGGGGTGATGTCCTTCAAATCCAGGAGCATCAATGCCTTTTTTTTTATGCTGTTGCATTATTTTGGATCTTAGGGAAAAAAATACCTCAAACAACAGCACTTTAAAAAGGGAGAGGGACAGACAAAGGCAACACATGGTGAGGTCAGTGCTGGAGAGAGAAAGAAATCCACACAGCTAACTGACACAGCAGTGTATCTGCGCAGTTACTGCCTTTGCTGTTTGAATTCATGTATCACTGGACATAGGAGTGCATCTGGGAAAATTAACAAACAGTGAAATTCACAATTGATCTTGGAGGAACCGATTTGGGAGAGGTCACAGAAAAGTGAATACATTAAAGTGTGGCCTCGGGGCCTTACTGTAAGTTTGCAACAATGATTCTTTCTTGATTTTTTTTTTTGGCTATGTCTCCTGATTAAACTTTAAAAATATAAGCTATAAGTAACAAGATAGCCTGGAGCAGTGTTTTGTCGAGGAATAAGACGGTGCTATTTTCTGGGCCTTCAGATTGGAAGAAGCAAAAATGACCCCCAGTAGAATGACCTGCTCTTCCTGTCGGTTGTGGGAGCTAAGAAAGAGTTTACATGTTACTGAGGGTTATATCTGCAATAAATGCTGTTGGTTGTGAATCCTATCAGATCGAATTGAATGGTTGGAACGACGGCTAGTGGCAATGAGAAATTTACAAAAGCAAAGGGATGTGATGGAGGGAGGTGAAAGTAAGGGAGAAAAGTCATAGATAAAGTCACATAAATGGGTTAATTCTAGGAAAAGAAAGAGAGGTACCAAGTAGTGCCAGAGTCTTCTGTGGCTCTCCCCATTTCATACAGGTATGCTGTTTTGGAAAACGTAGGCAGTGATGGATTCTCAGGGGAACGTGACACAAACAGCCAAGTTTCTGGTATTGAGTCTGGCTCTAATGCAATGATGGTACGTCGGGTGCCAAGGGATCGAATGTTTTAGGGGACTCTCTAGTCCGAAGTGCAGACAGAGGTTTCTGTAGCCAGAAGCGAAAAATCAGAATGGTGTGTTGCATCCCTGGTGCCAGGATCAATGATGTCTCAGTGAGGGTGAACAATGTTCTCACGGAGGAGGGGACCAGCAAAACGTCATTGTACACATTGGAACTAACGGCAAAACAGGGAAAATGTTGAGATTCTGAAGGGAGATTACAAAGTTAGGCAAGAATTTAAAAAGTAGGTTCGATAGAGCGGTAATATCTGGATTACTCAAGGTGCGACAAGCTAGTGAGGGCAGGAATAGGAGGATAGAGCATATGAATGCATGGCTGATGAGCTGGTTTGTGGGAGAAGGATTCATATTTTTGGATCATTGAAATCTCTTTTGTGGTAGAATTGAACTGAACAAGAAGAACGGATTGCACCTAAACTGAAAGGGAACTAATATACTGGCAGGGAAATTTGCTAGAGCTGCTCGGGAGAATTTAATTTACTAAGATGGGTCGATGGGACCCAGGGAGATAGTGTGCAAAGATCTGAGACTGGTACAGTTGAGTAAAGAAGCGAGTCAAACAGTCAGGGCAGGCAGGGACAAGGCAGAGAACAAGGTAGGACCGATAAATTAAATTGCATTTCAATGCAAGAGGCCTAACAGGGAAGGTAGTTTAACTCAGGCCATCGTTAGGAACATAGAACTGGGATATCATAAGTATGACAGAAACATGGCTCTGGGATGGACAGAACTGGCATCTTAATGTTCCAGGTTACAAATGCAAAAGGAAGGACAGAAAGGAAGGCAAGAGAGGAGGGGTTGTGTCTTTTTTGATAAGGAATAGCATTACAGCTGTACTGAGGAAGGATAGTTCCGGAAATACATCCAGGAATGTTATTTGGGTGGAACTGGGAAATAAGAAAGGGATGGTAACCTTATTGGGATTGTATTATGGACCCCTAATAGTCAGAGGGAAATTGAAAAAAAAATGTAAGAAGATCTCAGTTAATTGTAAGAATAAAGGTATGGTTATGGCAGGGGTTTTAAATTTACAGACATAAACTGGGATTGCCATAGTGTTAACGATTTAGATGGAGAGGAATTTGTTATTTGTGTACTGGAACATTTTCTAATTTAGTGTGCATGTACCTACAAGAGAAAGTGCCAAACCTGACCTACTCTGAAGAAATAAGACAGGGCAAGTGTCTGAGGTGTCAGTGGGGGAGCACTATGGGGCCAGAGACCATAATTCTATTAGTTTTAAAATAGTGATGGAAAAGGATAGGCCAGATCCAAACATAAAATTTTAAATTGGAGAAAGGCCAATTTTAATGGAATTAGACAAGAATATTTAAAAGCTGATTGCGGGCACATGTTCGAGGTAAATGGACGGGTGAAAAATGAGAAGCCTCCATGAATGAGATAACGAGAGTCCAGAGAAATTATACTCCTGTTAGGTGAAAGGAAGGGCTGGTAGGAATGGGGAATGCTGGATGATCAAAGGAATTGAGGGTTTGGTTAAGAAAAAGAAAGAAGCATATGTTAGGTGTCGAAAGGTTAGATCGAGTGAATTCTCATAAAAATATGAAGACAGTAGGAGTATACGTAAGAGGAATATCAGGAAGACATGAAGGGGACACAAGATGGATTCGGCAAATAGAATTAAGGAGAATGCAAAGGGTTTTTACAAATACATTAAGGAGAAAAGGGAAACGGGGGAGAGAATAAGGCCCCTCCAAGATCAGCAAGGCAGCCTTTGTGTGGAACCAAAGGAAATGGGGAGATACTAAACGAGTATTTTGCATCAGTATTTATTGTGGATAAGAACGTGGAAGATATGGAATGCAGGGATGCAGATGGTGACATCATGAAAAATGTCCATAATACAGAGAAGGAAGTGTTGGATGTCTTGAAACGCATAAAACTGTATAAATCCTCAGGACCTGATCAGGTGTACCCGAAACCTCTGTGGGAAGTTAGGGAAGTCATTTCTGGGCCTCTTGCTGAGGTATTTATATCATCGATAGTCACAGGTGAGGTGCCAGAAGACTGGAGGTTAGCTAACATGTTGCTACTGTTTAAGAAAAGTGGTAAGGACAAAACAGGGAACGATAGACCGGTGGGCCTGACGTCGGTGGTGTGCAAGTTGTTGAAGGGAATCCTGAGGGACAAGATGTAAATGTATTTAGAAAGGCAAGGACTATTCGGGATTGTCAACATGGCTTTGTGCCAGGGAAATTATATCTCTCAAACTTGATTGAGTATTTTGAAGAAGAAACAAAGAGTATTGATGAGGGCAGAGCAGTAGACGTGATCTATATGGACTTCAGGAAGGCGATCAACAAGTGTCCGCATGGGAGGCTGATGAGCAAGATTAGATCTCATAGAATACAGGGAGAACTAGCCATTCGGACACAGACCTGGCTTAAGGGTAGAAGGCAGAGGGTGGTGGTGGAGGGTTGTTTCTCAGATTAGAGGCCAGTGACCAATGGAGTGCCACAAGGATCGGTGCTGTGTCCACTACTTATCATCATTTATATAAATGATTTGGATGTGAGCTTAAGAGGTACAGTTAGTAAATTGCAGATGACAACAAAATTGGAGGTGTAGTGGACAGCGAAGAAAGTTACCTCCGATTACATCGGGATGTTGATCAAATGGGCTGAGAAGTG
>NC_057717.1:59099549-59108393 GCF_004010195.1 Chiloscyllium plagiosum | reverse complement strand
TAAACTCAGGCAACTATTTACATTTCAGTGCAGGGTGCACTACTCATTTCAATAACTAATACCTACAGTGCAAAATCAGGCTTCTATTACACTTCAGAATAGGGTATATTGTTCATGTCAATAATGACAAACTCCAGGGTAAACGTAGACAGATCCTCACAATTCAGTGTAGGATATACTGTCCATGTTAATAACTGGAAAATACCGTGTAAACTCAGACAGCTGTTCACTGTTCAGTGCAGCTTACACTGCTCATGTCAATAACTACCAGCTACATGGTAAACTCAGGCAGCTTCTTACAGTTCAATGCAGGATGCATTGCTCATGTGAATAACTTCAAACAACAAGGTAAACTCAGAGAGCAATTTACAGTTCAGTGCAGGTTATACTGCTCATGTTAATAACCAAAAACTACAGGGTAAACTGAGACAGAAATTTGCAGTTCAGTGTAGGATATACTGCTGATGTCAATAACAATAAACGGCAGGGTAAACTAAAACAAGTATTTACATGTAATTGCAAGGTTTACTGCCCATGTTAATAACTAAAAAATTACCGGGTACACTCAGATAGCTATTTACACTACAGCAAGGTATACTGCTCATGTCAATGACTAAAAATTTACAGGGTAACTCAGAGAGCTATGTACAGTTCAGCACAGATATACTGCTTATGTCAAGAACTTCAAAATACACGGTAACCTCAGACAGCTATTTACAGTTCAATGCAGAATGTCCTATTCATTTCTATAACTAATAAGAACAGTGTATAATCAAGCATCTATTTACACTTCAGTGCAGGGTACGCCACCCATGTCAATAACTTCAAACTACATGGTAAAGTCAGAAAGCTATTTTCAATTCAGAACAGGCTAGACTGATCATGTCAATACCTACAAAATATAAGGTAAACTCAGACAGCTATTTTCCGTTCAGTGGAGCGTATACTGCTCATGTCAAGAACTTCAAATTACAGGACCAACGTGACAGATATTTTTAATTCTATGCAGGTTATACTGCGCATGTCAGAAAATACAAACTACAGGGTAAACTCAGAAAGCTATTTACAGTTCAGTGCAGGTTATACTACTCATTTTAATAACTAATAACTACAGTGTAAAAGCAGACATCTATTTACACTACAGTGCAGGGTAATCTGCACATGTCAATAACTGTGAACTACAGTGTAAACTCAGAGAGCTATTTACTGTTCACTGCAGGTTATATTGCTCATGTCAATAATTAAATATTTACAGAGTAAATTCAGTGAACTATATACAGTTCAGTGCAGGGTATACTACTCATGTTAATCACTAAAAAGTACAGCATACTCAGACAGCTATTTACAGTTCAGCGCAGATTACACTGCTCATATCAATAACTACAAACTACAGGGTAAACTCAGACAGGTATTGACAGTTCAGTGCAGGGTATACTGCTCATGTCTATAACTACATACTACAGGGTAACCTCAGACAGATATTCACAGTTCAGTGCAGATTACACTGCTCATGTCAATACAAACTAAACACAGGGAAAAATCAGAGATCATGTTACAGTCCAGTGCAGGTTATACTGCTCCTGTCAATAACTACAAACAACAGGGTAAACTCAGACAGGTATTTATAGTTCCGTGCTTATGTTTTTAACTACAAACTACATGGAAAACTCAGAGAGCTAGTTGCAGTCCAGTGCAGTGTATACTGCTCATTTCAATAACTGCAAACTGCAAGCTAAACTCAGACAGAAAATTACAGCTCAGTGCAGGGTGTGCGACACATGCCAATAACTAAATAAATGTCTTAGTTTACCCTGCAATTATTAATTATTGACATGAGTAGCACACTCTGCACGGAGCTTTAAATTACTGTCTGAGGTTACCCTGTATTTTGTAGTTATTGACATGGGCAATGTACCCTCCACTGATCTGTAAATAGCTCGCTGAGGTTACCCTGCAGTTTACAGTTATTGCTATGATCATTTTAACCCACACTGAAATGTAAATAAATGACTCCATTTATTCTACAATTATTACAGTTCAGTGCAGAGTAAACTGGTCATAACAATAACTATAAATTAGAGGGTAACGCCAGTGAGGTGTTTACAGGTCAGTGGATGGTACATTGCTCATGTCAATAACTACAAACTTCAGGGTAATCTCAGTCAGTTTTTTCCAGTCCAGTGCTGGTCATGCTGCTCCTGTCAATAACTACAAACCACAACATAAACTCCAACAGATATTTACAGTTAAGTGGAGATTATACTTGTCACCATGAAAACAGCGGACAAAGAGGGTGCTGTGGTAGTTTGGTGTACTGATCTCTACACCACTGAAGCCAGGCACCAACTCGAAGACACCTCCTCTTACCGCCCCCTCGACCATGACCTCACCCGCTTCTACCTCTTACCCAAGATCCACAAACCTAACTACCCCCAGCCGCTTATCATCTCAGCCTGCTCCACACCACAAAATTCACCTGCACCTACCTCGATACTGTCCTATCCCCGGTCCAGCAACTCCCGACAAACATTTGGGACACAACCCACGCCCTCCACCTCCACCAAAACTTCCGTTTCCCCGGTCCACAATGGCTCATCTTCATAGTGCACATCCAGTCCCTCTACAGCTCCACCTACCATGGCCAGGGCCTCCAAGCATTCCGTTTCTTCATCTCCCGATGTCCCCACCAGTACTCTTCCACTGACCTCTAATTCGGTTGGTTGAACTGGTACTCAAATTCAACAATTTCTCCTTCGAATTCTCGCACTTCCTCCAGACCAAAGGGGTAACCACGGGCCCCAGCTATGCCTGTCTCTTTGTTGGCTACATAGAACAGTCCATCTTCCGGTGCCACACTGGTACCAGTCCCCACCTCTTCCTCCGCTACATTGATGACTACACCAGCGCTACCCAGTAATCATGAGAGGAGGTTGAGAAGTTCATCAACTTCATCAACACATTGCACCTCCACCTAAAATTCACCTGGACCATCTCGGACACTTTCTTCCTCTTCCTAGACCTGTCCATCTCCATCCATGAGGACCAGATCAACACTGACATTTTTAAAAAACCCACTGACTCCCACAGCTACTTGGATTACACCTCCTCCCACCCTACCTCATATAAAAATGCTATCCCGTATTCCCAATTCCTCCGTCTTTGCCGCATCTGCTCCCAGTTCCTTCATATATCACACCAGATGGCCTCTTTCTTTTAAGACTGAAATTTGCCCTGCCACATGGTTGACGATGCATCTCATCCAGGTCACGCATCTTTGCCTTTGAAACCCACCCCTCCAACCGTAACAAGGGCAGAAACCCCCAGTCTTCACCTTCCACCCCACCAACCTCCACATAAATCGCATCACCTGCCGACATTTCTGCCACCTACAAATGGATTCCACAACCTTCCCACCCCATCCGCTTTCCGCAAAAAACTTCCCTCCGCGTCCAGCTGGTCAGGTACATGCCCCTACCAACATAGCCACCCCTCCTGGCACCTTCTCCTGCCACTGCAGCAATTGCAAAACCTGCGGCCACACCTACTCCCCACCTCCGTAGAAGGCACCAAAGGGGCGTTCCACATCCATTAAAGTTTCAACTGCACTTTCACACGTCATTTATTGTAGCTGTTGTCCCGATACGGTCTCCTCTCCATTTGGGAAACTGGACGCCATCACGCAGCGTGCTTCAGGGAACATCTCTGGGACATCCACACTAATCAATCCCACTGTCCTGTGGCTGAACATTTCAACTCCCCCTCTTACTCTGGCGAGGACATGCAGGTCCGGGTCCTCCTCAATCACCATTCCCTCACCACCATATGTCTGGAGGAAGAACGCCTCATCTTCCGCCTTGGAACACTTCAATCCCAGGACATCAATGAGGATTCCACCACTTTCCTCACTTCCCCTTCCTCCACCATACCCCAGTTCCAACCTGCCAGCTCAGCACCATCCTCATTACCTGTCCTATCTGCCAATCTTCATTCCCACCTATCCGCTTCACCCTCCACTCTGACCTATCAACTTTACCCCACCTCGGTCCACCTATTGCACTCTCAGCTACCTTCTCCCCAGCCCCACCCCACGCCATCCCTTGTATCTGTCCACCCTCGAGGCTTCCAGCCTCATTCTTGAAGAAGGGATCTGGCCAGAAACGTCAATTTGTCTGCTCCTCTGATGTTGTCTGACCTGATATACTTTCCCAGCAATACACCCTCAACGCTGATCTCCAGCATCTGCAGACCTCACTGTCTCCAAATATTTGCCTTATTGTCCCCAGCTACAGAGATACCAGTAAGTTCACACTGGGGAGAAACGTTTCAGCTGCGCCCACGTTCATCCAATCGGCTGACACACCAACGTGTTCACACTGGAGAAAGACCATTTCCTTGCTCAATGTATGGGAAGGGCTTCAGTCAGTCATCCTCCAGACTGAGACACCAGAAATTTCACACTGGGGTGGGAGGCAGGATATTGTTCACATACCTCCTGGGATACATCTTGTCATCCAGCCTTTTGAGACCACTATTGAGTTCACACTGCGGAAAAATCAACACATCTGCTCTGTGCGTTGGAACGACTTCAGTTAGGGATCCAACCGGAGGATACAGCAATGAATTCACACTGGAGATAAACCATTCACTTGCTGCATGTGTGGGAGAGGATTTACTCAGAAAACGCACCTATGAATACAACGGTTTGCTCACACTGGAGATACACCATTCTCCTGCTCTGTGTGTAGAAAGGGATTCAGTCAGGTATTCAACTTACTATCACACCAGCGATTTCACACTGGAGAGATACCATTTACTGGCTGTGATTGGAGGAAAGCATGCACTTTGTCACCCAAACTGCTGAGGTGCCAGCGAATTCATAAGTGGGCATAGTATAGGGTTTTTGTTTTCTTTTATTTACACCGAGTAATTGAAAATTGTCTTGGGCAGTTAACATGTTAACACAATTGTGTATCTGGAAGACTTGGTTTTAGAAATAATCAACATTGTGCTGTATACAGACACATTCTTATTAGGTAAAGGCAACCAATCTACACAGTGTGTGAACAGGGATTGTCTGGTTCATTTGGACTGCTTAAACACCCAGGAATTCATGGAGTGATGGCAGGAGGTGGATTTTGAACTCATTGACATCCATTCCAAACTATGCATTCTGGGGTTTGTTTCTGATGATGTTCGGAAACACCGTCAGTCTGGTTATCTTTTGGAGATAAATATAATATTGATCAGGTTTCTATTAAATACATAGCAAACAAGTCGATTTCATATCTCAAAAGCAACTGACTTTCTTCTGAAGGGCTCTCCATCTCACTCTGAAATCAGCTTCTACGTTTTATTTCTGGAAAGTCATTCAGGATTTCAATATATCTATTCAGTGGAAGAAATTATCGTCCAATCTTTTCGAAATCATTCATTCATGGTTTTGAAGCTCTAACTAAAGTTATTGATTCACTCGAAAGAGAGATTTCCCTGATTTAGTCACTTCAAAGCTCACGTTGCATGAAAATCGCTTTTGTTCACTTTTAAACTTGCGTGGTGCTGGTCCAGCATTTCCAAGTCTCGTGAATAAATTTGTGTTGCAGACGTTTCGTCCCCTGTCTAGGTGATACCCTCAGTGCTTGGGAGCCTCCTGTGCAGCGCTTCTGTGATGTTTCCTCCGGCATTTATAGTGGTTTGTCTCACCCGCTTCGGGTTGTCAGTTGCAGATGTCCGTTGCAGTGGTCGGTATATTGGGTCCAGGTCGATGTGTTTGTTGATATTTGTCAACAAACAAATCGATCTGGACCCAATATAACGGCCACTGCAGCGGACAGCTGGAACTGACAACCGGAAGCGGCAGAGACAAACCACTATAAATGCCGAAGGAAACATCACAGAAGCGCTTCACAAGAGGTTCCCAAGCACTGAGGATATCACCTAGACAGGGGACGAAACGTCTGCAACGCAAATTCCCAGCTTGGGGAACAGAACCACAACAACGAGCACCCGAACTACAAATCTTCTCACAAACTTTGATCTCGTGAATAAGCTCTATCATCCCGATGAAACCGTTTGCATCCTTTCTGATGTTTTTATGTCTCAGTAAACCACGTCCCTGGGCTTTCTAATATCTTGCTATCCAGGAAGCAGCATGTGTTCCCTTCCTAACCTCTTCACATGTCTTTGGTGGAGAATGAGGACAATGATTACAGACAATGCTCTCACTGAGGGTGACCTAAAGATTTTACAGTTACACTATGTACTCTTTACTTTTGAAATATGAGTTCTCTATTTATAAACTCTAATTAGGGAAAGCATTATCTATCTAGTTCATGAACATCGTGTCCATGGAGATGAAAATTATCTATCAATTCCTTTCGTCTTTCATGGAAAGGCTAACATCTCTAAAACCCCGTGCCCTGAGTGAGTCTCAGATATTTCTAAAGGTAGCTGAAGTTCAAATACCTCACAGTGAATCTACAGTCATTCCAGCGCAGACTGGTTCTGGACAGTAAATACCATCACCAAAGGCCACCGTGGATCTGAAATCAATACTTTACAAATAGTAATTATCGAAGCTATTGTGCATCGTATTGCCGTGTTCTTGTCCACTTTGTTCATGTATTGAGTTCTACAGCATGATTAATTTCTGAATATAGACATCCCCTTCACCTCTCTTTAGAAGCTCCATGGAGCATTGAATAATTGTACTCATATGCTTCCAGAGGACAGTCCTGCCATTACTTGGATGAATCAGTGAACATTCCCCACGTATCCTCGAAGGCAAGGGTTTCCTTCTCCAGTTTAGGGGATCATTACAGCACCGAGCCCCATGCGTGTGTTCATTAAAACCAAAAACAGTTGCAGCAAGATTTTCAGATTAAAACTTTACAATCTGCTTGCATTGGTTGTCCCAAAAGTTACTTTCCTCATCGTGGTGTGTTTGTGGATGATAGCATTTTCTGAGTATTAAGCAATGACATTATAATTTTGTCAAAACACTATCATTCGGTGTTGTTTCTTTCCCTTATGGTTACCCGTTTAATATCCCTAATTTTCACAGCTTATTTTACTTTTTCATCTACTTCAATCAATCTCGCTCCTGATTACCAATCCGAGAGAATGCCATAATTTTGTCATTTATATGCAGTGCAGCTGTCAGGCGCGGTGACCATGTGGAAAGTCATTGCTCATGTGAATCAAGTAGCAGTAGTGGGCTGGTGGACTCTGGCCATTCTATCGCAGTCACATTTAAAAAAATTAAGGTAATCTTTAGCCAAATCATATTGGCAGAAAATAAGAAAAAAAAAACCGAAAGAACTGTTGATGTTGAAAACCAAACAAAAACAGATGTTTCTGGAAAGGTTCAGAAAGTTTGGCACCATCTGTGGATGGACGGACCCAGTGGATCTGAATCGTTAACTGTGATTCATCTGCACAGATGCTGCCGGCTCTGCTGAGATTTTACAGCAATTTCTGTTTTTGCTTCAGATTGGCAGATTTTTTGGCAGTTTATGAGAACAGTCCTTTCCAGAAGCAAACAGATAGCACGGACCTCGTAGTGTGAAATGAGACAGGAATAATGAATGAATCGCGAATGTGGTGTTGCAAATGCACAGGGGGGTAAGGCAGCATCCGAGGAGCAGCAGAATCGTCGTTTCTGGTATAGGCCCTTCATCAGGAATAAGGCTGGTGAGTCGGGCTGAGGGACACTGCTGAAGCCAGGCGCCAACTCGCAGAGACCTCCTGAGTGAGTCTCAGATATTTGTAAAGGTAGCTGAAGTTCAAATACCTCATAGTGGGTCTACAGTCATTCCAGTGCAGATTGGTTCTGCACAGTAAATACCATCACCAAAGGCCACCGTGGATCTGATATCAACACTTTCGACATAGTAATTATCGTAGCTATTATGTATCATGTTTCCGTGTTCTTGTCCACTTGTTCATCACTTCATGTGTCCCTGTATTGAGTTCTCCTGCATGATTAATTTCTGAATAGAGACATCCCCTTCACCTCTTTTTCGAAACTCCATGGAGCATTGAATAATTGTACTCATATGCTTCCAGAGGACAGTCCTGCCATTACTGGTATGAATCAGTGAACATTCCCCACGTATCCTCAAAGGCAAGGATTTCCTTCTCCAGTTTAGTGGATTATTACAGCACTGAACCCCACGTGTACGTTCATTAAAACCAAAACAGTTGCAGCAAGACTTTCAGACTATGATTTTGCAATCTGCTTGCTTTGGTTGTCCCAAAAGTTGCATTCCACATTGTGGTATGTTTGCGAATGATGGCATTTTCTGAATCTTCAGGAATGACATTTTAAATTTGTCAGAACACTATCATTCGCTGTTCTCTCTTTCCCTTATGGTTCCCCGTTTAATATCCCGTATTTTCGCAGTTTATTTTTCTTTTTCATCTACTTCATTTAATCTCGCACCTGATTCCCAATCCGAGAGAATGCCATAATTTTGTCAATTTATATGCAGTGCAGCTATTGGCCACGGTGACCAAGTGGAAAGGTATTGGTCACGTGAACCAAGTAGCAGTCGTGGGCTGGTGGAATCTGGGCGTTCTATCGCAGTCACATTTAAAACATTTCAGATAATCTTTAGCAAAATCATATTGGCAGAAAATAAGGGGAAAAAAACCGAAAGAACTGTTGATGTTAAAAAACAAACAAAAACAGAGGTTGCTGGAAAGGTTCCAAAAGTCTGGCAGCATGTGTGGAGGGACGGACCCAGTGGATCTGAAACGTTAACGGTGATTCATCTGCACAGATGCTGCCAGCTCTGCTGAGGTTTTACAGCAATTTCTGTTTTTGTTTGACTTTGGCAGATATTG
>NC_057717.1:59082933-59099049 GCF_004010195.1 Chiloscyllium plagiosum | reverse complement strand
TTCCGCAGCCAGAAGAAGAAAGATACCGAAACTGACATCCGCTTTGTCGTTTGGAAAGTAAGTTTGCATAATTTCAATATATGTCTTATTGGAATAGCATATCGTTATCAAGTTGAAGGCAGGCAATAAGCAGTTAACAGAAAGGGATTGAGAGTTCGACATAGTTGCAGTTTAATGTTTAATTTTTGAGATAAAGCATACATTTCTTTAAACAGCGTAAATTGGGAGTTCTCCGTCAATCATATTTTAACAGATTACGAGGCGAGGTGAGCTTTCTTGGGCGTTTGGATTAACTTGCAGAGAGGTTCCCTGCCATGCCGTAAAACTGGCTGCTCAAGTCCGAAAGGTGAACGGCTTTTGACAGATCCAGTTTAAAATGTGAACAGATTTGAGTAGATGTGTGATACGGCACTCTCCAGCATATTTAAACAATTTGCCAGTTAGTGCTCTACTTGTTTAAATAAGACGGAGGTGAGACAGTTCGTTTAATTTCGGTATCCTGTGGTTATAAATTAAAATTGAGGTAAATGGCTCTTAAGATTGTGAAGGAGGGTCTGTGGTTTGAAGATGCTGCCAAAATATTCTAAGAAAATTTAGAAAATCAGAGGAAGGGCAAATATTTAGCATAAGCAAATCGGTTGGAATTGGTTTTAATCAGGGACGAAAGAAAAGCTGAAATTGTAGCATTGTTGATCAAACACTTAGATATATCAAAGGAAGAGACACATACAGTGGAATTATAATGAAAACCTTCAATAATAACTGATGCATATGGAGTTAGAAGGTTAAGATAAAGAAAGAGAGAGAGAAGATATAGAAAGAGAGAGAAGCAGAGAAGCAAGACAGGGAAAATAAGAGGGGCGAAAGAGACAGAAAGGAAAAATAAAGGGAGAAAGGTTCTTATCTTAACAAACAGAGAGAGAAGGAAGGCAGGGAGAAAGAGAGAGATCACTTGATTTTCAAGTTAGTCAGTAAAGTAAAGGTTACTGGGTGGAGGTGAAGAGAGGATTTCGTGATATATGCAAATATGTCAAAACGTTGACAAATGCTGATGAATAGATGCCGAATCGTGTTTTATTTAATTTGACAAGTAGCAGGGCAGATGGAGTGGTCAAAAAAAATTGTGCGTAATCCTTATTGAGACTAATCTGGTAGACAGAGAAAATGGGATATACTCACCGCTGACAGGTGCATGGTCAAGAGATTACGCATTTGTCAAACAGGCTATTTTGTGTGCTCGTGAATTTGTACCAGAAACGTATAGACAGCAGTTCAAACACAGAAAGAATAGACCAAGTCTGAATTATGTTAAGTTTGAAAGAATGAACCACATCAGCTGTGACAGAAGAGAGCGGAACTTAAGAATAGATGAGTCCTACGAGGTTCTAAGAGAGATCATTTAGCTGGAGACTCATTCCCAGGGAAATGCATTCAATCATGGAATGCTGAACACGACGAAACACGACAAAAAATGCATTTTGGAATGTCCACGATGAAACCCCGAAAAAAGAGATACTTTGATTTTTTTTTTTTGATTACACAGACTCTACCAGGTTTTCATTCGAAACTTCCGCAGCACGTTGTAACCGCTGAGAGATTCATTAAAGAAAAACACAAAAAATATAAAGAACAGAACTATAACAAGAGACATTTGAGAATTTAAAACCAATAAAAACCATAGCAACAGGTTGAGCTACAGTAAGTTTTGAAACCCTTCAAAGTTGAAATTGAGACATATACGAGTTGAAACTATACCGCTCCAGGAATATATCAATGGATTTCACCTGCCACTTGGCTATTTTTGAAAGAGACATAACGCCCCCAAGAGAAAATGCTCTACCATCAAAACAGACTTTTATAGTTTGGTACTGGTCTTCCAACAATTTGTCGTTTATGTGACGAAACGTGTTAGAGAGAGTTATGCACGCCGAACGCAATCCTCTTACATTCATGGAAAGACTTCAACAGAAAAATATGAGACTATTTTGTTGGCATCTTATATGACAAACGTTTAATTTAGAAGTTGTACATTTTGTGATTAGCACAAATGAGACAGAAGATGCATTATAGTGGATTTAAAGAAAGAATATATGGATAGGATTGGACAGACTCCAACGTCAGTATGCAGAAATGATTATGAACTTGGATAAAAGACAGATGTATTTTATGTAATGGGATCAGGACTTAGAAGAGAACTAAAAACGTCTTTTCATTATAATGGTTCATTTTTCCCTTAAGGTGTGGGATGTTATGAAGTTGAAGTCGTATACTGTACTTAAGAGAAAATGAATGTTTTTCCAAGCCGAGAGATTACAAGCCCCTGTGATATGACTAGTGCACAGTCTCAGAGTGTGCTGGAGCTTTGAAAATATCCAATATTTGGCTGTGAAATGGACACCAGAATCGCTTGCTGTTGTGACAACAATTTTTGTTTATACCAATAAGTTTAACCTATGTCTCAGGATGCTAAATTCCAATCGAGTATAAATTTCTTGTTCTGCCAACATTAAACCAATGTGACAATCAGATGCTGGCCATACAATAATGAAGGCATTTTGAAAGTTGAACAGAAGACTCAAGAAATTAGGAAACATTCCATCAAAGATACATTTTCACATAAGACATGTTGGCAGTAAAACGAAAGAAGACGACCCAAGGAGATCCCAAGGTTGAAGCCAAAAGACACTGAAGGCAACAGCCAGTGTGGTTTTGAAATTAAGTTGACACAATTTTAGTGAGTATGAAAAGCAAGGGGAAGGAACAGAGTCGATCTTTTTTTTTAAATCGTAAATGATTTTAATCTATCATGAGGCTCGTCAGCCCGTCAAAGATGCCGTCATCCAACAAGATAAGGACAAATCTGATGATGTCCTGTCTTCCATATAATTTTGTGGTCATGAGTATAAAATCACAGTTCGTACTTCTGATTATTTCGCTTGCCTCAACCTATGTATTCATCCAAAGACAACATCTAAACTCTTGTCTTATTATGGAATACAATTTCAATCAGAGAACATTAATTTTGTCCTCAGCCATTATCTTGAACGTTATGTAAATTGGATCTACTACTCTGATTTGAAATTTTCTATTTTGCTCTGTCATTGACTATTTCTGTACAGAGCAGCTTCATGGTCTCCCATGCTGAACAGCAGGTTTATGATGCAGAGGGTCGCCAAAAGCGCAGATTCAATTTTCCTCCAGAGATAGCGTTTACAAGGAAGGGTATGCTAGCTCAACCTCACCTCTCACGTGAGGTTTGGTGACTCTCAAGTTAAACCACAATGAGTGGTTTCTCTTGAATGAGATACCAGGCCCTTTGGGTCTCTAATCCATCTCAGTTCGCACCGCTAAACTTTCTCAACATTATCATTTCATTTTTCTTTGTATTCCTGCATGTTCTCTTCATCCACAGTGTAATTTTGTACCACTGCAAGCATTTCACCCGTATTGCACATTCATGTGTACTACCTGATAATTCCAGACTCCATTATTATTCCTGATTCTATCTGTCTGTGCCTCAAAAATATTAAATATCTCTGCCTCCAATGCTCTCTGGGGAAGAGGGTACCAAAGTCTCACAACACTCTGAGAAAAGGAAATAAACCTCCTCAGCTGTGTGTGAACATACTTCTTTTGTATTTTTAAATGACAAAGCTTATAATTAATAAACGACGATAAAAGAAGATTTCTGCGGATGCTGGAATCTGAAACCAAAGGAGAAAATGCAGGACAATCTCAGCAGGTAACCCAGTTTCTGTAAAGAGAGAAAAGAGTTGACATTTCGATCCTAACTGACCCTTTCTCAAAGCTTTGACAAAGGGTCAGTTAGACTCGATACGTCTGCTCTTTTCTCTCCTTATAGATGCTGCCAGACCGGCTGAGATTGTCCAAGGTTTTAACTCAACGTAAAGTAGTCCAAAGCGGTTCCAATTCAATTATTCCTCAGATAAAAGACTTATGTTGTGAAGGTTTAACAGGTTACGTTTGGAATGAGAGGTGATCTTAATAAAACACCGAAGGTCTTGAGGAGAGGTTGGTCAGTTCAATACCCAATGGATGCTTCTTTCGTCAAAACTGGACATTGAATTTCTACAGTGTGGAAGCAGGCCATTCGGGCGATCGTGTCCACAACGACCCTCCAAAAACAATTCCACCCACACCTCTCGCACTCTCATGGCTCTAAATTTCCCATTACTAATGCACATAGACACTATGGGCAATTTAACGTTGCCAATACACCCTAAAGTGCATATTGTGGACAATGAGAGGAAATTGAAGCTCAGGGAACAAACTCAAACAAGCACGGGGAGATTATGCAAACTCCACAATCATGGTCGCCTGAGGTTGGAATTGAGACTGGCTCCTTCTTGCCGTGAAATAGCAATGCTGAGCACTGTGCCACCACGCTACTCGACAAATCTCTGCTCGTTATTTGTGGCTGGCTAAAGGAATTCTCCTGAATTGTTTCTGTCACTGAATCCGATACAGTCTGAGAGCTTTGTCATTGGTCATATCACCGAGCTGGTTTCATTTATCATCTGCTGTGAAACGAAGTGGAGGTTGAAGAGGAAATGAAACGGCGACTTTTAAATCTCGTTTAGAATAGGGATGATAAGAAATTCAACCCAATGTAATTTATTTAAGTGGGAAATCCCTTGCCCAGGGTTTTGGTGTGACCTTTATCGAGGCTGAATTCATTCGAAATTCGATAGACAAAGGAATGATATAAAATTGTGTATTCATAGTAAAGTGTAGCTGTGGCCATAAAACGGTGAACCATGATCTTATGCACTGGTCGTTTGGTGTCAAAGGGGCAAGTGAGCAGTCGTGCTCCTCAGTGCTATGACCAAATGTTCCACTGAACGTTTCGAATCTTCAACACAGGTGCAGATAGAGGCAACGTTGATGATTCGGAGTAGTTTGAAAAATATTTTTGGAAAATCCAGCGAGGTCCAGAAGAGACCCGCACCTCACCCCGCCCGTTCCCATACGCACACCCCGTGGCCCACATCGTTCTTTCCAAGCTTCCCGTCTTGGCTGCTTTTGCTCCAGATGTCGGTCATGCGGCAGACCTAGATTCACTGTCATTTGAGCCCCCTTACCCCATGCTTCAAACAAATGCTCTCCTCTCCTCCAACGCAACCTTGCACAGCATGATCCCCAGGTAACTAACCAGTTAATTTCCAATACTAGCAGAAAAGAATATAAGAAAAGAGAATAGGAAAATACGATTCCAACACGCAAGTCTACCCTTTCCTTCAATGCGGTCTGTTCCAGGGCTCAACTCCAATTTCATCTCATCTCCTTTAATCCATCAACTCGCTCATATGTCAAAACTCAACCACCTCGTGTGTAAATATATTCGTTGATCTACACTCCATAACGATCTGCATTACTGAATTCCAGACTTTCGATGTCTTATGATAGGAGGCATTTCTTTGCAATCTGATTTAAATCGACGTCCTTATTCTGTCTCAGTGTCCCCAAGTTCGATACTCTACCCAGAAGTGGAAACAGCCTTCTCAACATCCTTCTTGTCAATCATCTTTTGTATCGTGTATGATTCCAGACTATCAATCGTCATTAGTTTCAACTACAATGCATAATCACCTTACTATTGTTGACAACGTCAGTTAGTGATTCCATTCTAGGAATAAGCGTCATGTCCTAAGGTCGTTACTTGCTGCAGCAGCTTGCTGATGTTATGTTTCAGACACAGGAACACCCCGATCTCTTCTCTGTTTTTGAACTATCTCGATATACTTGATTGCATGAAACTGTTTTTCAATTGGCTGACCACATACTTGCTTGGAATGAACTCAGCTCTCAATTTTTAATACAATCAATGATCTTAACTGTAGGCCCTTTCAGATTTCTCATATCCTTATTTCCGCATGATCTCCCACCTACCTTTGTGTGATCCACAATTTCAGATCTGTACTGCGCATAGCCTTCTCCATTAAGTCATCGGTATGGTGTATAAATAATTGATGCCATTAGACTGATATATGTAGTACTCCAGCAGATGCATCTATCAATCCAATAAAGAGCCATTAATCCCTACTGTCATTCTTCGTGTCTTACCAGTCTACATTCCATAACTGTGCATTATCCTTCATAATATAAGCTCCTGTCTTATATAATAGCTTGTATTTTACCGTATCTCATGGAAAACGTCTGGGACACCGCATGCACATTACACCAGTTCTAGTTTATCAAGCCTGCTTGTCATTTGATCAGACAATTCCAGAAAATAAATGCACTGATTTTGCAAGGCAGGACATGTGTTCCTTTTCACTAAAATGTTCACTCTGATTGCATGAAGCTTCTCGAATATACACCATATATACCATGTCAACCGCTCTCCCTTGGCTCTACTTATCTCCTCACATGCTCAAATAACTTAATAAGGCTTGTTCGGCATGACCTGCACGTCATAAACTCGCTTTCTTGAATCAAACTCTTTTTTCCAAATAGTCATAAATCCAATCTCTCAGAGTCCTTTCGCTTAACGTGCTTCCCACAGAATTAAAGCTGACTGGCCTGTATTTCCCAGGGATTTCCATATTTCATTTCTTGAACAGAGGAACAACATTCAAGTGCATACAATCATCCGGTAGTACTCCCGTGGAGATTGAGGATGCAAAGGTCACTCGGATAGGACCAGCAATCTCATTCTTCGCTTCTCATGGTAACCTTGTGAAGTGTACATATCGTGTCAGACCCTGGAGATTAATCTATTATGATACCAGAATTTCCAGTACATCCACTTTCTTAATAACAATCTGTGCAAGCCTATTAACCTCGTCCACTGTGTTTTCACTGTCAATAAGATCGATCTCTCTTGGAAATATTGAAACAAAAACAAACATACATTCAGGGAATCCTCTATCTCTTCAGATTCCAGGCACAGATCCTCTCCAATATCCCGGATCAGCCTTACCTTGACGTTGATCATTCTCTTCTTCCACACAGTAGAGAAGAACGCCTTTGGATTATCCCAAATTCTTCCCAACAAGGATTCTTCGACTCCTCCTCGCTCCCGTCATGCCATTTTTGAGTTCTTTCCTAGCTAGCCTGTGCCAGATCCTTGTTTCAACACCTTTACATACGCTTCCTTCTTTCTTTTCACGTGTGGCTTCTCTTCTCTTACCATCAAAGGTGCCATCACCTTACCATACCTTATCTGTCACAGTGGGGAAAAGCTATCCAACAATCGCAGCAAATGCTCCTTCAATAAACTCCACATTTCTGCCTTGCATTTCCCGGAGAACAAATGTTACCAAATTGTACTCTACAGCTCCTGTCTAAAGTCAGTTCAATTCTAAACCCCCACACCAATTAAATAACTTCCCTTCCTGTCCGTTCCTATTCCTCTCCATGGCTATGGCAAAGGTGAGGCACTTGTGGTCACAATCGCCGAAACGCTCTCTTACGATATATCTGACACTTGGCTTGGCTTGTTTCCTCGCACCAAATCCAAAATGGCCTTCCTCCTACTCAGCCTATCTACATATTTAGTCAGGAAACGCTGCTGGAAATATCTGGCATAATTGACTCCATCCAGACAATCTGCAATCAGGAGGTTTCAATCCATATTGTAGTCACCCATAACAACAACTCTCTTATATCTCTACCTTTCCAAGACCTACTATCCAATCTGCTCTTCCATCTCTCTGCTGCTATTTGTTTTTTTTTTTGCAGAAAACAATCAACAAAGTGACTTCTCCTTTCCTGTTCGTGACTTCCACCAATACTGACTCAGTAGACAAACCATCCTCAACAGTCTCCTTTTCTGCAGCTGCAATGCACACTCTAATTCGCAATTATCCTCCTTGATTTAAACTGACTTGATACAATTACTTAACGAAGGAGCTCTTCGAATCCTGTACTATCTAATTAACACATCAATTGGCTAAAAGGTAAATGATATACAGGTAAAAATGAATAAATTCCAAAAATATTTCCAGAGAAATATTAGTCAGAATCATTTGCTGAAGTTTCCAACCTGTCCTGGACTCCAGCATGTTCTGACTGCGACAGCTAAACTAAAGTGGAGAAAACACCTGAAATTGGAGAAATAGCTACTTCCCCGTAAGTGTTAACGTGGACAAGGCCATTGCGATCTCACTTGAAGAAAAAAATAATGAAAAAATAACTTGGGACTACTTTCACACTCTGCTTTCAACATTTTATCATACAACAAACTGCTATATATATATATATATATATATATATGTCAAGTATTTGGGGGTAGCGGATGAGGAATTCTGCATGTGACTGAAAACATGATTAGCAGAGAATGATTCCATTCTCCCAGTTTCTTTAACTCCATCATATCAGTTCGATAATGCTTCCTACACTCCAGAGGGAAGCCTCCGTTATGACATTATTTTCCTTGAATCGAGATTAGCCTCTAAATCTAACGGACAACGCCTTCAGCTGTGACTGACCCATCTGCCAGGCGTCTGCTCTCACCCCTATCTATGCTTTACTGCTGAATGACCCTCCAGAATGACCAAGACCCCAATCAAAACTTCCAGGTTAATCAGGATTTCACTTGTACTCTTTCATTCTAGTCTACTGCCAGTGCTGCTCACAATACAGTCTCCATTGTCCTGGCGAGACCAAGCACAGACGGCTTTGAGAAAATCTTCCACGTTGTCGGAATAACTCTGACCTTCTAATTGCTTCCTATTATAAGAACCTGTCTTCACGCTTTGGTATTTTACAGCTGTCGAAATTGACATTCAATGCCATAACTTCACAGCCGAGCCCCATTATGACTGTGCTCAATCTTTCATGCATTCTTCCTGCCAGTCTTATGATGACCTTGTTTGTATCTTGCATAATTTTCACTCAACAGAGACAGTCCGTTTCACACATTCACACTTTAATTTATACTTATTTCACTGTTGTTTCTTTTTCACCACACTGGGCCTCAAAACACTCTGTTTCTGATCACCCCTCCTCCAATCCTGTCAAAGTATTAAAAAGATCCTTTTCTAATTTCATGCATGGAAACGTGTCACCAAATAACTCGAAATGTTAACTCTGCGTCTTTATCTTCGCAGATGCTGCCAGACCTGCTGAATTTCTCCAGAAAAGAACGGCATGGGATGAATGAAACGAAGAGGTTTCTATGCTGTAAATTTGAACCAAATGCAAATATTTCTTGAGAAACGGGCGGGCCTTGAAGAACATCACGTGTTCCGAATCGATAAATCTACTTATTTCTGCTGACGTTCCTAGACCAGCTTAGTTTGTTGTTCAATTTCTGTTTTTGAATATGTTTCAGAGTTTGCATCCAACATGAAGTGCTATATGCCGGCAAGTGAACAACCACTTCTGCTCTCAAATTTTCTTGTTTCTGAACAACGTCAGTCTGACATCATAGACTGTACAAACCTCATGGCCAGGGACACAAACACCGGAAAACTCATTCGTTGTAAGCACGGAATATGACAATACTGGAAAAGAAAACATTCAAATGAACATGTAAAAAGAACTTTGGAGAATGTGACAAATTGGAGGAGTGATGTGATGGACAGACTCTCTCAAGAATACAAACATTAAAATTGAAGTGTAATCACCTCAGAAATCAGAGTAGGTCACTGAGTCCAGGGCTGATAGCTGAATGGGATTCGGTGCATATTGGGGAATAGGTAGCAGAACATCATTGCAGAAAGTTCAGCTCACAACCGGGCATCCATATGAAGTATGGACCACAGCAGGAGCAGGACTGTGTGAAATCACATTCTGTAGTGTGGTACCGAGGAAAACCCTACACTCTACCATTGCCCTCCAAACAAACAATGGTGGAGTGACCAGTGTGAGTGAATGTCGGACCCAAATAAACAGAGATCACACAAGCGCCGACCGGGTGAAATTGAGAAGCTGCTTATTACAATCGAAGTCGCTGGAAGAGAAATTGACTGGCTGATGCAGAACTGCCATTCTGCACACATAGAACAATAGTTCTCATCCTCGAGCAGTCGGCAGAGGCAGTTGTATTGGGTTACAGTATTAAGTTGTGAATTACAGGATAATCAGGAATAAAACGCAATCAATGGGAGGATAATCAAAAGTCCGATAGCAATGATCACTCCATGGCTGAGCTAGGAGATAAAGTTTGATCCTCTTTTAGAGTAGGTGTTCATGTTTCTCATCCTGGAATCAGTCGGATTCCCATCGTGGATTTTCTGCAAGAACGTTACCTTGATGCCGTTACTCTGAGCATCCTTTGTGGAGTTCCAGGATGTGTAAGGAGTGAGGCTGCCCTTAGCGCGTGGGAGCAGTTGTGCTTATTGAGTGCTAGGAAGTCTATTGTCAGGCTGTCTCCGGAAGTGTTTTACCCAGTCTGAAAGTGGCCTGATTCATCTCCTGTTTGCTGCCTTGTGTCTTATTTAACTTGTTTGGTCAAAGCTGATATACTCTGGTCAGTGTCTGTTTTGGCTTAGGCAGGTATTGTTCCTTATGTACTTTGTGTCCATGCTATGGGTGGACAAGGAAGCGGATTTTCTCCAAAGATTCCTCTTTTTTTGTTTGGTTTAAGGGTGTGATGCAAAGGGACAATGTTTCTGGAGATCGGGAAGGTTTCCAAGTGGGGGCCGTAGTTGGGGGGCGTTCAGAAGTGGAGGAATAGCCATCCGTGTCGAAGTCCGAAACAGCAGAGTGCGCTCTTGTGGCAGGAATATTTGGCAAGCTCACATGAACCAGGCCATCCCCTCCAAATTGAGTGGAAACGAGACAGTTCTGAAAATCCGCCTTGAATAAAGTCCAAACTAAAAACAGAATACACTCTGTCATGCATCACTCTTCTCCTAAATCAGAAACTTGGATAAGGGCAGTTATATAATTAATAAAACTGACGAGACTTGCATCCTTGCAGAGATGCTTCACATGGAAGACACCAGCACATCTGAGTGGGAAGTGTAGCAGCTGCAGGTTTAGTTGCATACTCGGTGAACACAGAATTCTTTGCTGCTTCTGCTCCAGCTCTTCCTTTATATCTAACAAAGCCGTTGCTATTGTGATGGTTAGCTTGATCAGTGAAAATACATATCCCTAAAATGATCGAAAGACAAGGTAAGGCACATGTGATTTAATGACCATAGGAAAGTTACTGACAAAAGCGGATTGATCCCTTCTTCATTGTTGTTTGCTTCGACACCTTTCAAGCTGATGACTGCGGAGCTGATTGAATCCATTGGATCAGGTTGTGAAGTGATTGGAGGTGATTGGAAGGCATGCTTTACATGCGAATAGCGATGAAACGATGTTAACTGCTGAAAGTGAAGTTGCATTTCCTCTCATTCCTCCAATGCCAAGTGGTTATCAATATGAAGACACTCGCACATTTATCTACACTAAATTGTGCCTGCCTATTTCAACATGCTCAATCTTCTAGAAGTGTGTTACTCTGTTCACTATTTATAATATCATCAAGTTTTACATAATCAGTAGACTTCTAAATTGTACTGCCTAAACAACCCGTCGATCATAAACAACAAGGAATGCTCCGAAAATCAAGCCCTCCAATGACCTCGAATGAAAGCTGTCAGGAAAAGTATTTCAATATCTGGAACAGCAAGAAAACAACAAAATGTTTCCTCTGCTTATGCATTTGAAGAGGCAGTTTCGGTTCACATTTAAATCTCAAATATTCGTGGGAAACAAATGCAGAATTGTATTCAATGTGTTCTCCCAATAAAAGTTCCCAAGTAAAACAATCGGAATTACAGTGGCACTTACGGTCGAGATCAATATTCTTTGAAATTGCAGTATGAAGGGGAAATGAAGTCATAACAATAATCAATAGAAGTGAAACAGCTCAACTACAAGCTCTAATGTTCACTAAAATCTTATGAAAACTTCATACTCAAAATGCACTCTTATTCTTGTGAACACTGCATAAAAACACAGCAGCAAAGATGTTTTGATACAATTCTGCCATCTGGCTAAAACATGACCATTGACCCCAACTTTTTTTTTAAATAGGCATTGTAGAATTTCAAACAAATCCGGAACTCAAGGCACTCAAACAATTTGTTTCAAGATTAAAAGTTCGATAATATTTAAATATAACATGATGCTGTACAATGCAAAAACAAAACGTGTCCCATTGCATAGACCACAAAATATATGGAATTGATGTCCTGATTCAAACAAGGCAAAACGGTGACTAACAAGGATTTTCCAAACCCAGTACTTTAACAATCCAATTTTTAAAAAACATAAAACAATCTCAACATAGTGCAGTTTACAATAAAGCTTTCCTTGTTCAACCCAAGTATTAGTCCAACTATAATTTCAGCGTTTCCCGTTTTTATTTTTTCTGCATCCTCTCACTGAAATTGCACGTATTAAAAAGAGAGTGGCACTGTAATCCGAGCCACTCTCTTCCCCCAAAACAGAGACTCGATGAGCTTCAAATGTCGCTACGAGGGGTCTTCAAACCCTTTCTCACTTTACTCCTCACGGGGACTCAATCCCCAACAAAACATAGAGGACTCGAATCACAGTTAAACACAGGGGAGGAGAATCTCTTTTCAATGCACAGAATTCGAATGCCAAGAAACAATAATGATTGTAGTCTCGAGGACAGTGATGGGCCCTATGCTGAAGTCGACAGTGTCAGGAAGCTCGACCATGGTTACTCCATAACCCCTGGTTGCAGCAGCAGGCCTAAAATCATGTGGACCCCAAAACAAAATTTACACGCGCCAATATAATTTTCTGAAAACATTAGTGGTGGTTTAGAAGATATCAAACTGTCATTAGACTCCCGGTTTTACAGTTCTATTTTGTATTTTAATTAAGCCATGTAAAGACTTGTCCCGGTTCTTCTCCCCATCATTGACCTCGAGGTCGAGCTGGAAATAGCGAACAGGCTGTCGCACAGACAAACGCAGAAACAAATGGGACAACTACCGGACAAACACAAGACAGACGAACAAAACAGCAGGGCTCCTGTCAATTATCTCCATTCACAGGAACTCCCAAAGCAATAAATCTAAATAGCAGTTTTTCCTTCTGTCCCGCCAGGCAACCTCTGTCATTCCATCTTACGCTCACTGGGCAAGAACCTCGGCTTGTGCTCTGGCTCATGTCGGATCACGTGCCTGCCTAAATGGGCAATAATTTAGCATAGAATTTGGGAATTCACCGCCCTCCATCACTCCAGCAGGGAAAACAGCTCAGTGTCGAAATGCTGCCGCAGTAGATCAGAATTTTGGCTACTCCCTCCAGACGTCAAATCGGTTGTAGTTGTGACTTGCTGGGATAGAACTCGCTGCCAGGTCCGAATCGTTTTAAAATGCTGTGCAAGTCTGAGTCCCTTTCTAATTTAAGACCGTTCCAGACTATCTGAAACTGTCAGAGAAATTATCCATTTAAACAGAAACTAAACAAGCGTTGACCGGGTGAAATTGACAAGCTTCTTTGTACAACCGATATCACTGGAAGAGAAATTGAATAGGCTGACACAGAACTGACAGTCTGTACATGTCGATCAATGATTCTCTTCCCCGATTAGTGTACACCGTCAATTTTATAGGCTACAGTAATATGGTGTTACTTACAATACGATCAAGTGTAAAATGCAATCAATGCGAGTACAATCAGCCGTCCGATAGCCACAATTAGTCCATGATTGAGTTATGAGATTCTGATCCTCTCTGACAGTAGGTGTTACCGTTCCACATCCTGGCATCAATGGGTTTCTATTGTGATAAGTTCGGAAGCAAGTTAGCTTGATGCCTTTCAGTCTGAGCATCATTTATGCAGTTGAAGTAAGGACCAAAGCTATCCATTGGGCTTCGGGAGCAGTTTTGCTTCCTGAGGGCAAGGAAGTCTATTGTCAGGTTGTCTCAAGAAGTACATCCCCAGTCTGGAAGTGGCTTGAGTTATCTCCTGTTGCCGGGTAGTGTCTTAGTTAGCCTGTTTGATCAAGGCTGAGCCACTCTGGTTAGTTTCTGTTGTGGCTTAGGCAGATAGGGTTCCTTATGTTCTTTGTGTCCATGCTGTGGGTGGACTAGGAAGCAGATTTTCTCTCACAGCGAACAACACCAGGTTCAGCATCATGTGCACCTAACAATTGTGACGACACGGTGTAAATTGTCTGCTTGCATTTAAACGACAGCACTAACATCGATAGAGAGGGAAGGGGAAAAACTCCCAAGACAAAGGGATTGGATCTAACATCTGCAGTCCTGCCACTTCCAACCATAAGTGATGATAGCATACTAACCAATTCAGTGGAGTTAAATTTTCCACAAATGTCGCCAACACCATGAAGTAACAGTGCAGCACATGAGTGCAACCGACAAAGTGCAAGTTTCTCCAGAATCTTTCGTGAGACGTTCTAACTGGATGATACATCTTATCCACGTCATATTGTCCACAGAATCACAGATGCCAGTCTTTAAGAAATTCGATCCGGTGCACGCCACATAAACAAATAACTGAGTTCAATGGACAGAGCAATACAACCATTTCTGCAATAGACTGAACACTTCTGCTGCACATTGATACGTAGACCTGGGGAAGCTGTTTCATTCCATCTTCAACTCTGTCACCTTCCTGGCAATGTGAAAATGGCCTCAACTATTTCCAGTACTGATGAGGAGTACAATGGCAATCTGCCCAACTGCACAAGTCAAATTGCAGTCGTCAATATGATGAAAGTTCCGTTTGGCAGAACTGTCGAAAAATACTGACATGGAAATAACTTGCTCAATGTGGTTCCCGATAGGTCGCCATATGGAATTGCTGCTGCAATGAAAGTATCACTAGCGTACTAATCTAGACCAGGCTAATGCTCTGGCATCTGGGGGAATTAAGTAAAAACAAGTAATGAAATATTTGGATTATCATCTGGAGTCAGAAGTAGCGACCTTGAAGCCAAAATCCATTGTAAACTCTAATTGGCTTCAACAACTTGCTTCACCAAGTACTTTCAGAAATTGAAAACTGGCTGTCTTTTCCAGGTCTGCCTTAATAGTAACTTTACACACAGAGACTTGTGAGTAACTTGTAAATACTCACTGAAATGGCCAGCCAAAACATTCAATGATTTCAACCAACTCCTGGGTCACAAACGTAAAAACTGTGTAGAAAACTCATTCACAGACGAGGTATCCGAAAAGAGAACATGAACAACAGCCCTGTCGAGAGCATAAATTCTATGTCCACTTTTGCAACGGGAGTCGGAACAGTGATAGCGAGAGTCAGGAGGCTGCCAGGAAGTTACACTAACGTATCAAAAAGTTACACTGTGAGTCAGCAGTCTCCACTTTTCCAGTGTGACCGGGAGCTGTGAGGTTGAGGTCCAAGGGGCAGTCGGGAATTTCAAATAACTCTACAACTCGCTTACCTCGTGAATAGACAGAGACAGGATGAGGAGGAGAGGACACAAGTCTGCTGAGTATGTGAGGTTAGATATTTGGGCAGTTGATTTACCCCAAACACGGGACAGTTGATGTCTCCCGCTCATCCTCCTCCTCTAATCAAAAATAAATATTGCTGTTCATCGATTTTGTAAGGTTACTACTTTACTTTCAACAGTTTTTCTCTGGGAGTCCAGAGCAGGAGTAATGGATATTAGAACAGTTGAATGATCCTCCTATAGAATGTCAGGCATTGGTTACCACGAGTGTCAGTGCTTACTCGGTATACGGGAATTGTACAAACGTCCAGCTCCTCTGAAACAACGCTACGGAAGTCGAGCTGAACCAGGGTCCGTGATGCCAGGTCCATGAGTCATGATCCATGATATCTCGGATCATGTTTTTAGGATAGATTAGATTCCCTGCAGTATGGAAACAGGACCTTCAGCCCAGCAAGTCTACAACGATTCTACCAAAGAGCAACCCTACCAGAACCATTTCCGTCTGACTATTGCACCTCTCACTCTGGGTAATTTCGCATAACCAATTCACTTGACGTGCACATGCTTGTTACGTGGGAGGAAATCTGAGCATCCGAAGGAATGATACGCACATGCGGGGATAATGTGAAAAGTCCATACAGACAGGCGCCCGAGGCCGGACTCAAACCTTGGCCCCTTGTGCTGCAAGGCAGCAGTGATAACTGAGCCACCATGGCGTCCCAGAG
>NC_057717.1:59080570-59082544 GCF_004010195.1 Chiloscyllium plagiosum | reverse complement strand
TTCCTTCGATCGGTAAGGTTTTGTCCAAAGTGTACGGGAGGGTTTCCTGCCAACGTATGTAAAGAGGCGAACAAGAAGCGAGGACACATTGGATTTGGCACCGAGTAATGCATCAGGCCAGGTGTTAGATTTGGAGGTACTGGAGCACTGTGGTGATAGTGACCAAAATTCAGTTACGTGCACTTTAGCGATCGAAGGGATAGGGATGTACCACAGGGTTAATATTTTATCTGGGGGAAAGGCAATTATGATGTGAATTGCAAGATGGAGGATGCATAGGATGGGAAAGGAACTTGCAGAGGATGGTCACAATTGAAATCTGGAGCTTGTTCAAGGAACAGCAAATACGAGTCATTGATAAGTATGTTCCTGTCAGATAGGGAAGAAGTGTTGGAGCGAGCGAACCGTGGTGCACTAAAGAAGTTGAATCTCTTGTCATACGAAGAAGGACGTTCATGTAAAAGTGAGACCAGAAGGCTCAGTTATGGCTCTCGAGTGTTACAAGTTAGCCAACAAGATCTAATGAGGCAGCTAAGAAGAGCCAAGAGGGGACATGAGAGGCAAATGGCAGGTAGACTTAAAGGAAAAGCCTAAAGCTTTCTATCGCTATGTCGTTTCAAAAATAAAACGCCTAGTGACATTTTAGGGACTATCAAGGAAGTAATGAAAATGTGTGAGTGGAGTCTGAAGAGATAGTAGAGGTGATAAATGAATATTTTTCGTCAGTATACAAGCAGTAAGAATGCGATGTGTGTTGTCATTGAGAATACTGAGGCTCAGATTATTAGATTAAATTGGATTGAATTTCATAAGGATGTGGTGTTAGCGACTCTGAGCGTGTGACAATAGATAATCCCCCTTGCCGAATGGGATTTTACTTCGGATTTTCTGCAAAGCTGTGGGGAGGGGGAGATTGTAGAGCCTTTGGATTTAATCCTTACGCAATAAATATCGGCAGGAATAGCGCCAGATGCCGGGGGATAGCAAATATTGTCCCCTTGTTCAAGAAGGGGAGTAAAGGCAGCCCTGGTAATGATACACCAGTGAGCCTGACTTCATTTGTGGGTAAATTGCTGGAAAGGATCATATGAGATCGGATTTATAGTCACCTAGAAATGAATCATCTGATTAGGGAAAACCAACACCGCGTTGTGAAGGGTAGGTCGTGCCTTATAAAACGTATTGAGTTATTTGAGACGGTTACCAAACAGTCAGATTAGAGTAAAGCACTTGATGCAGTATATGTGGATTTCAGTAAAGCGTTTGATAAGTTTCAACATGTTAGGCTATTTCATAAAGTACAGAGGCATATGGTTCAGGATCAGTTAACGATGGGAACGGAAATTGACGAGCTGATTGGAAATGTTCATCCTGGAGTTCAGTTACTTGGGGTGGACCGCACAGATCTGTTTTTTTGCCACAGCTGTTCGTCATTTCTGATAACTGACGTGGTTGATGATGTAGAAGGATGGGTTATGAAATTTTTAGATGATACTCAGTTCGGTGGAATTGTGAACAATGCGGAAGGATGTTGCAGCTTGCAGAGGGATAGAGATAAGATGCAAAGCTGGCGCCAGAAATTGGTAAAAGTAGAGTAATACGAAAAAGTATGAGTTAATTTACTTTGGAAGGAGCTGAAAATGTGTTGCTGGAAAAGCACAGCAGGTCAGGCAGCATCCAAGGCACAGGAGAATCGACGTTTCGGGCATAAGCCCTTCTTCAGGAATGAGGAAAGTGTGAAGAAGGGCTTATGCATTGTCTTTTTCTCAACAGACTTGGTTTCTTACTATTTCTAGAAAGGTTCAGTTTAAATGTTTTCTTCCGCGAAGACAAAACTGAAGTAGTTCCATCATAGTTCTACAATTTCATTGTTTTCCATTCTCTATGCTCCAGTTTTATACTGAAGGAAGCTGCACTTGTTTTCTCTTACGGTCCTCATCAGCATTCATTCAGAAGGTATTACAGTTCATTCGT
>NC_057717.1:59048447-59080070 GCF_004010195.1 Chiloscyllium plagiosum | reverse complement strand
GCAAGTGGAGTCATGGATATTGAAGGGGTGTAAATAAATGTTTTTAGAGTATACAGCACGTGGTCATACGGCAGGGATCAGTACTTGAACACGAGCTATTCACAAAGCTTATCAAACAAATGTTTGATGAAATCAAATGCAAATGTCCAAGTCTACTGACAGCTAAAAACTGGGTTTGTCAATGGTCAGGAGAATGCTCTGGCCAAGTGGAGTCAATGTACAAGTGTATGGCAGGTACAGATCAATTAGGATACAGCTGACATTGTGCACGTTTTCGGTATACAATGCACTGAAGTGGACTACTTGCAAAGTGTTTTGTTGAATATTATGGATCTGCAAGTTCTTATGTCCCTTCCTTTCATTTTGCTCTGCGCAGACCTTTGAGGTCCATGCAGGGCAGTGACTTCTGAAGCGAGAAGTCAATATTGAAAATTAAGCTGGTGCGTCAATCTGTATACAGAGACCGCCAAGTGGGTAGACACAATTTTGAAAATCGATCTGAATGTCATAGTGTATTACTCATTGAAAACAACACTGCAAGATAAATTGGGTTTCGATAATTATTTCAAAAATGATCGTGTTCAAGAGTAAGGCTATCGAGCTGGTAATGTACAGGTGTGAACTCATTTAAATGTTCTGTGGTATTGTGTGCAGTGATGGTTCCCTTATCTCAAAAAGAACGCATTTCCTCTGGAGGAAGACAACAAAGTATTATCAGTCTGATCTTTGTGATGACGGTTTCGTTCACTGAGACTTCTTTGGGCCGACTGGACTTGTATTCGATGAGGATCAGGAAAATACGAGGAACTCTTAGTCAAACATCTAAAACTTTGTCAGGATGAGACAGAATGGAAGCAAGGATAATGATTTCCCTGGCGAGATATCTAACAAAAACAGAGGTCACAGACTTGGATATGGGCAATGACTTTGCATTTAGCTGATAACAAATGGCTTCATTCAGAGACGGGTGAACAGATGGAATTCTCTGCCACATAAGACTGTGGAATCCAAGACACTGAAAATAACATAGAATCAAGTCGATAGATTTATCGAAACTTAACAGATGAGGAGAGAGGAGGAGTACTGTGTGAAGATAAGGGGTCTGCCATCATTTCACTGAATTCGGGAGCACGTTCAATGGACTTAAAGTTTGACGGAAGTTCCTTATTTTTTTTATTCCCATAGTTAATCGCATTAACGGACATACAAAGTCCATTGAAAGAATATTCAGCCATGAACTGAAATGGGTGTATAGGTTGAAAGATATTCTCGTTCTCCTTTTACTGTGAGATTTGAAGGAAAGCTCTGAAAATCGTGTCCCAAGGTCTCACATGCTAACAAGGAGACCGCAGTGTAATTATATACAATAGAGCATACAACATAAACCAATACAGCGTAGTACAGTCCCTCCAGCCCTCAATGTTGCGCCGACGTTTGTAACCGATCTGAAGCCCATCGAACCAACACTATCCCATTTTCATCTGTACATTTATCTGATCAACATTCAAATGTCTGTTAAGTTGTCGAGGCTACTCCTGTTGCAGGGAGGGCATTCCACGCACTTACTACTCTATCATCCCTCAAATTAAAGCTATGCCCCTAGTTCCAGCCATCATGATCCAAGGAAAAAACTCTTCACGCTCTCCAATCCACTCATCATCTTGTATGTTGATACCGCATCACTTTCTTCTCCCCAACGAAAAGGCCCTCAATTCCCTCAGCCTTTTCTCAAAAGACCAGATCTCCATGCCAGGCAACATCCTGCTTAATCTCCTCTGCACCATTTCCAATGCTTCGTCGTCCTTCCCATAATACAATGACAAGATATTATACCCAATAATGCAAGTGAGACCGCAACCAGAGCTTGTACAGTTGAGATATGCCATCATAGCTCCGAAACTCAATCATTCTACAAGGCAAAGCGAACACATCATACACCTTCTGAACAACGTTATCAATCTCGGTGGAAACGTTTAGGGATCTGTGCATATGGACACAGAATTCTCTCTGCTCATTTTCAGTACCAAGAATCTTAACATTAGCTTCGAGCTGTAAATTCCTGTTCTCCTTCCAAAGTGAATTAACTCATACTTTTTCGCATTAGTCTACATTTACCAATTTCTGGCGCCAGCTCTGCGTCTTATCTATGCCCCTCTGCAATCTGCAACATCCTTCCGCATTGTTCACAACTCCACCGAACTGAGTATCTAAAATTTTCATAACCCATCCTTCCACACCCTCAACAATGTCAGTTATCAGAAATGACGAACAGCTGTGGGAACAAAACAGATCTGTGCGGTCCACGATAAGTAACTGAACTCCAGGATGAACATTTCCAATCAGCTAGTCAATTTCCGATCCCAATCGTTAACTTATCCTCAATCACATGCCTCTGTACTTTATGAATTAGCCTAACGTGGTGAAACTTTTCAAACGCTTTACTGAAATCCACATATACTGCATCAACCGCTTTACTCTCATCCGACTGTTTTGTAACTGTCTCAAATAACTCAATACGTTTTGTAAGGCACGACCTACCCTTCAGACAACGGTGTTGGTTTTCCCTAATCAAATGATTCATTCCTAGGTGACTATAAATCCGATCTCATATGATCCTTTCCAACAATTTACCCACAAATGAAGTCAGGCTCACTGGTTTATCATTACCAGGGCTGCCTTTACTCCCCTTCTTGAACAAGGGGACAATATTTGCTATCCCTCGGCATCTGGCGCTATTCCTGCCGATATTTATTGCATAAGGATTAAATCCAAAGGCTCTACAATCTCCCCCTCCACACAGCTTCGCAGAAAATCTGAAGTAAAATCCCATTCGGCATGGGGGATTATCCATTGTCACACGCTCCAGAGCGCTAACGCCTCATTCTTTTGAACTTCAATCCAATCTAGTCTAATAGTCTGAGCCTCAGTATTCTCATTGACAACATACATGGCTTTCTTACACCTTGTATACTGACGAAAAATATTCATTTATCGCCTCTACTATCTCTTCAGACTCCACTCACAAAGTTTCATTATTTTCCTTGATAGTCCCTAAAATGTCACTAGGCGTTTTTTTTAACTGACATAGCGACAGAAAGCTTAAGGATTCTCCTTTAAGTCTACCTGCCATCGACCTCTCATGTCCCCTCTTGGCTTTTCTTAGCTGTCTCATTAGATACTTCCTGGCTAACTTGTAACACTTAAGAGCCATAACTGAGCCTTCTGGTCTCACTTTTACATGAACGTCCTTCTTCGTATGACAAGAGATTCAACTTCTTTCGTGCACCACGGTTCGATCGCTCCACCACTTCTTCCCTATCTGACAGGAACATACTTATCAATGACTCGCATTTGCTGTTCCTTGAACAAGCACCATATTTCAGTTGTGCCCATCCTCGGCAAGTTGCTTTCCCATACTATGCATCCTCCATCTTGCAATTCACATCATAATTGCCTTTCCCCCAGATAAAATATTACCCCTGTGGTACATCCCTATCCCTTCAATCGCTAAAGTGCATGTAAACGAATTTTGGTCACTATCACCACAGTGCTCCCGTACCTCCAAATCTAACACCTCGCCTGATGCATTACTCGGTGCCAAATCCAATGTGTCCTTGCTTCATGTTGGCCTATCTACATACTTGGGCAGGAAATCCTCCCGCATACATTGGACAAAACCTTACCAATCGAAAGAACTCGAGCATTAGCGTTGCCGATCATTAATTGAAAAGTTAAATTACCCGGCAACAACTACAATTGTACTTCCGCTCCTATCCAGAATCATCTTTGCAATTATTCGTAGCGTTGTTTCAGAGGAGCTGGAGTTTTGTACAATTCCCATATATCGAGTAAGAACGGGCACTCGTGGTGACCAATGCCTGACATTCTATAGGAGAATCATTCAACTGTTCTAATATGCATTCCTACTGCTATGGAATCCCAAAGAAAGATTGTTGAAAGTAAAGTAGTAACCTTACAAAATCGGTGAACAGCCAATATTTATTTTTGATTAGAGGAGAATGGGCAGGAGACATTAACTGTGCCGTGTTTGGGGTATATCAACCACCCAAATATCTGTCCTCACATCTCAGCAGTCTAGTGTCCTCTCCTCCTCAGCTTGTCTCTGCCTATTCACGAGGTAAGCTAGTTTCAGAGTTAATTGAACTTCCCGACAGCCCCTTGGACATAATTCTCACAGCTCCCGGACACACTGGAACAGTGGAGGCAGCTGACTCTCAACATAACTTTTTGATACGTTAACTTAACTTCCTGGCAGCCTCCTGACTCTCGCTATCACTGTTCCGACTCCCGTTGCAAAAATGGACATGGAATTTCTACTCTCGACAGGGCTGTGCTTCATGTTGGCTTTTCGGATACCTCGTCTGTGGATGGGTTTTCTACACAGTTTTTACGTTTGTGACCTCGGCGTTGGTTGTAATCATTGAATGTTTTGGCTGGCCGTTTCAGTGAGTACTTACAAGTTACTCACAAGTCTCTGTGTGTGGAGTTACTATTAAGGCAGACCAGGAAAAGACAGCCGGTTCAATTTCTGAAAGTACTTGGCGAAGCAAATTGTTGAAGCCAACAAGTGTTTACAATTGACTTTGGCTTCAAGGTCGCTACTTCTGACTCCAGATGACAATCCAAATATTTCACTACTTGTTTTTTCTTAATTCCCCCGGATGCCAGTGCATTAGCCTGGTCTAGATTAGTACGCTAGTGATACTTTCATTACAGCAACAATTCCACATGGCGACCGATCGGGAACCACATTGAGCAAGTTATTTCCATGTCAGTATTTTTCGACAGTTCTGCCAAACGGAACTTCCATCATATTGACGACTGCAATGGGACTTGTGCAGTTGGGTAGATTGCGATTGTACTCCACATCAGGACTAGACACAGTTGAGTACAATTTCACATTGCCAGGAAGGTGACAGAGTTGAAGCTGGAATGAAACAGCTTCCCCAGGTCTCCGTATCAATGTGCAGCAGAAGTGTTCAGTCTATTGCAGAAATCGTGGTATTTGCTCTGTCCATTGAACTCAAATATTTCTTTATGTGACGTGCACCGGATCGAATTTCTTAAAGACTGTGATTCTGTGGACAATTTGATGGGGATAAGATGTATCATCCAGTTAGAACGTCTCACGAAAGATTCTGGAGAAACTTGTACCTTGTCGGTTGCACCTGATGTGCTGCACTGTTAATTCATGGTGTTGGCGACATTTGTGGAAAAATCAACTCCAGTGAATTGTTTAGTATGCTATCATCACTTATGGTTGGAAGTGGCAGGACTGCAGATGTTAGATCTAATCTCTTTGTCTTGGGATTTATTTCCCCTTCCCTCTCTATCGATGTTAGTGCTGACGTTTGGAATGCAAGCAGACAATTTACACCGTGTCGTCACAATTGTTAGGTGCATATGGTGCTGAACCTGGTGTTGTTCGCTGTGAGAGAAAATCTGCTTCCAAGTCCACCCACAGCGTGGACACAAAGAACATAAGGAACCCTATTTCCCTAAGCCACAACAGAAACTAACCAGAGTGTCTCAGCCTTGATCAAACAGGCTAACTAAGACACTACCCGGCAAACAGGAGATGACGCAAGCCACTTCCAGGCTGGGGATGTACTTCCTGAGACAGCCTGACAATAGACTTCCTTGCCCTCAGGAAGCACAACTGCTCCCGAAGCCCAATAGACAGTCTTGGTCCTTACACATACTTGAACTGCATCAGACTGAACGGCATCAAGGTAACTTGCTTCCGAACTCATCACAATAGAAACCCATTGATGCCAGGAGGTGGAATGGGAACACCTAATGTCAGAGAGGATCGGAATCTCATAACTCAACCATGGACTAATTGTGGCTATCGGACTGCTGATTGTCCTCGCATTGATTGCATTTTGCACTTGATCGTATTGTAAGGAACACCATATTACTGTAGCCTATAAAATTGACGGCGTACACTGATCGGGGAAGAGAATCATTGATCGACATGTACAGACTGTCAGTTCTGTGTCAGCCTATTCAATTTCTCTTCCAGTGATATCGTTTGTACGAAGACGCTTGTCAATTTCACCCGGTCAACGCTTGTTTGGTCTCTGTATAAATGGATAATTTCTCCAACAGTTTCACATAGTCTGGAACCGTCTTAAATTATAAAGGGACTCAGACTTGCACAGCCTTTTAAAACGATTCGGACCTGGCAGCGAGCTCTATCCCAGCAAGTCACAATTACAACCGGTTGGACGTCTGGAGGGAGTAGCCAAAATTCTGATTGACTACGGCAGCATTTCGACACTGATCTGTTTTCTCTACTGGAGTGATGGAGGGCGTTGAATGCCAGCATCCACTTATGGTCTCACTCTGGCATATTCGGACACACACTAGTCCATGCTGCGTGCAGCGATTTCCCGCAGCTCGAGAACCTCCGACGCTGATATCTCCAATTACACTTGGCAGTGCTCGCACACACTTAGAAACCTCGACGAGCTGAAAAGCAGGGTTCAAAGTTACCAACACGCTGACAAACAGACATTAGAGGTCCCGACGAGCTGACAATTGGGCTTGAGTCATTTGTGCTTGGTTGTGATTCGAGAGCCTTTATTTCTGTGGGAATAGTGTTGATTAGATTCCCTACAGTGTTGAAACAGGCCCTTAGGCCCATCCAGTCCACACCGACTCTCCGAAGAGTAACCCACCCAGACCCGCCCCCTTCTGACTAATTCACCTACAATTATGGGCAATTTAGCATGGTCAATTCACCTGATCTGCACATCTTTGGACTGTGGGAGGAAAGAAGAGCACCCGGAGGAAACCCACGCAGACACATGTAAAACGTGCAAACTCCACGTCGACAGTCGCCCAAGGCTGGAATCCAACCTGGGACCCTGGTGCTGTGAAGCAGCAATGCTAACGACTGAGCCACCGTGTTCTCTTTGTGCAAATGGCATTCGAGTTCTGTGCATTGAAAAGAGATTCGCCTCCTCTGTGTTTAACTGGAATTTGAGACCTCTGTGTTTTGTTGGGGATTGAGCCCCCGTGAGGAGTAAAGTGAGAAAGGGGTTGAAGAGTCCTAGTGGCGACATTTGAAGCTCATCGAGTCTTTGTTTTGGGGGAAGAGAGTAGTTCGGATTACAGTGCCATTCTGTTTTTAATACGTGTAATTTCAGTGAGAGGATGCAGAACAAATAAAAACGGGAAACGCTGAAATTATGGTTGGACTAATACTTTTGTTGAAAAAGGAAAGCTTTATTGTAAACTGTACTATGTTGAGATTGTTCGATGTTTTACAAAAAATGGATTGTTAAAGTACTGGGTTTGGAAAATCCTTGTTAGCCACCGTTTTGCCTTGTTGGAATCAGGACCTCAATTCCATATATTTTGTGGTCTATGCAATGGGACACATTTTGTTTTTGCATTGTACAGCATTATGTCATATTTAAATATTATCGAACTTTTAATCTTGAAACAAATTGTTTGAGTGCCTTGAGTCCCTGATTTGTTTGAAATTCTACAATGCCTGTTTAAAAAAATGTTGGGGTCAATGGTCATGTTTTAGCCAGATGACAGAATTGAATTAAAACATCTTTGCTGCTGTGTTCTAATGCAAAGTGTTCACAAGAATAAGAGTGCATTTTGAGTGTGAAGTTTTCATAAGATCTTAGTGAACATTGGAGCTTGTAGCTAAGCTGTTTCACTTCTATTGATTATTGTTAAGACTTCATTGCCCCTTCATACTGCAATTTCAAAGAATGTTGATCTCGACCGTAAGTGCCACTGTAATTCCGATTGTTTTACTTGGTAACTTTTATTGGGAGAACACATTTAATACAATTCTGCATTGTTTCCCACGAATATTTGAGTTTTAAATGTCAACTGAAACTGCCTCTTCAAATGCTTAAGCAGAGGAAACATTTTGTTGTTTTCTTGCCGTTCCAGATATTGAAATACTTTTCCTGACAGATTTCATTCGAGGTCATTCAAGGGCTTGATTTTCGGACCATTCCTTGTTGTTTATGATCGACTGAATTGTTTAGGCAGTATAATTTAGAAGTCTACTGATTATGTAAAACTTGATGATGTCATAAATAGTGAAGAGAGTAACACACTCCAAGAAGATTGAGAATGTTGAAATAGGCAGACACAATTTATTGTAGATAAATGTGCGAGTGTCTTCATATTGATAATCACTTGGCATCGGAGGAATGAGAGAGGAAATGCAACTATACTTTCAGCAGTTAACATCGTCTCTGGAACTTCGCTATTCACATGGAAAGCACGCCTTCCAATCACCTCCCATCACTCCACAACCTGATCCAATGGATTTAATTAGCTCCGCATCCATCAGCTTGAAAAGTGTCGAAGCTAACAACAATGAAGAAGAGATCAGTACGCTTTTGTCAGTAGCTTTCTTATGGACGTTAAATCACATGAGCCTTACCTTGTCTTTCGATCATTTAAGGGATATGAAATTTCACTGATCAAGCTAACCATCACAACAGCAAGTTGGCTTTGTTACATTTAAAGGACGAGCTGGAGCAGAAGCAGCAAAGAATTCTGTGTTCACCTAGTATGCAGCTAAACCTGCAGCTGCTACACTTCACGCTCAGATGCGCTGGTGTCTTCCATGTGAAGCATCTCTGCAAGGATGCAAGTCTCGTCAGTTTTATTAATTATATAACTACCCTTATCCAAGTTTCTGATTTAGGAGAAGAGTGATGCATGATAGAGTGCATTTTGTTTTTAGTTTGGACTTTATTCAAGGCGGATTTTCAGAACTGTCTTATTTACACTCAACTTGGAGGGGATGCCTGGTTCATGTGAGCTTGCCAAATATCCCTGCCACAGGAGCGCTCTCTGCTGTTTCGGACTTCGACATCGATGGCTATCCCTCCACTTCTGAACGCCCCCCAACCACCGCCCCCACTTGAAAACCTTCCCCGTCTCCAGAAACATTGTCCATTTGCATCACACCCTTTAAACAAACAAAAAAAGAGGAATCTTGGGAGAAAATCCGCTTCCTTGTCCACCCATAGCATGGACACAAAGTACATAAGGAACAATACCTGCCTAAGCCAAAACAGACACTGACCAGAGTGTCTCAGCCTTGACTAAACAGGCTAAATAAGAAACAAGGCAGCAAACAGGAGATGAATCAAGCCACTTTCAGACTGGGTAATACACTTCCAGAGACAGTCAGACAATAGACTTCCTGGCACTCAATAAGCACAACTGCTCCCACGCGCTAAGGGCAGCCTCATTCCTTACACACATTGGAACTCCACAAAAGATGCTCAGAGTAACGGCATCAAGGTAACTTTCTTGCAGAATATCCACAATGGAATCCGACTGGTTCCAGGATGAGAAACATGAACACCTACTCTAAAAGAGGATCAAAATTCTCGATTATACCGTAATTCACAACTTAATTCTGTAACCCAATACAACTGCCTCTGCCGACTGCTCGAGGATGAGAACTATTGTTCTATGTGTGCAGAATGGCAGTTCTGCGTCAGCCCAGCCAATTTCTCTTCCAGCGACTTCGATTGTAATAAGCAGCTTCTCAATTTCACCCGGTCGGCGCTTGTGTGATCTCTGTTTATTTGGGTCTGACATTCACTCACACTGGTCACTCCACCATTGTTTGTCTGGAGGGCAATGGTAGAGTGTGGAATTTTCCTCGGTACCACACTACAGAATGTGATTTCACACCGTTCTGCTCCTGCTGTAGTCCATACTTCATGTGGATGCCCGGTTTTGAGCTGAAATTTCTGCAATGATGTTCTGCTACCTATTCCCCAACTTGCACCGAATCCCATTCAGCTATCAGCCCTGGACTCAGTGACCTACTCTGCTTTCTGATGTGGTTACACTTCAATTTTAATGTTTGCATTCTTGAGAGAGTCTGTCCATCACGTCACTCCTCCAATTTGTCACATTCTCCAAAGCTCTATTTACATGTTCATTTGAATGTTTTCTTTTCCAGTATTGTCATATTCCGTGTTTACAGTGAATGAGTTTTCCTGTGTTTGTGTCCCTGGCCATGAGCGTTGTACAGTCTGTGATACCAGACTGACGTTGTTCAGAAACAAGGAAATACTATTGCAGAAGCGGTTGTTCACTTGCCGGCATATAGCACTTCATGTTGGATGCAAGATCTGAAACATGTTCAAAAACAGAAATTGATCAACAAACTAAGCAGGTCTCGGAGCATCAGCAGAAATAAGTAGAGTTATCGATTCGGAACAAATGATGTTCTTCAAAGCCCTCCCGTTTCTCAAGAAATATTTGCATTTGGTTCAGATTTACAGCATCCAAAGCTCTTCGTTCCATTCATCCCATGCCGTTCTTTTCTGGAGAAATTCAGCAGGTCTGGAAGCATCTGCGAATATAGAGACGCAGAGTTAACATTTCGAGTTATTTGGTGACACGTTTCCATAAATGAAATTAGAAAATGGGCTTTTTAATACATTGACAGAAGTGGAGGAGGGGTGATCAGAAACAGAGTGTTTTGAGGCTTAGTGTGGTGAAAAAGAAACAACAGTGAAATAAGTATAAATTAAAGTGTGAATGTGTGAAACGGATTGTCTCTGTTGAGTGAAAGGTATGCAAGATACAAACAAGGTCATCATGAGACTGGTCGGAAGAATGCATGAAAGATTGTGCACAGTCATAATGGGGGTCGGCTGTGAAGTTATGGCATTGAATGTCAATTTCGACAGCTGTAAAATACTAAAGCATGAAGACAGGTTCTTTTAATAGGAAGCAATTAGAAGGTCAGAGTTATTCCTACAGCGTGGAAGTTTTTCTCAAAACCGTCTGTGCTTGGTCCCGCCAGGATAATGGAGACTGTATTGTGAGCAGCACTGGCAGTCGACTAGAATGAAAGATTACAAGTGAAATCCTGCTTAACCTGGAAGTTTTGATTGGGGTCTTGGTCATTCTGGAGGGCCGAGGTGAATAGGGGAGCACTGCAGCTTCTGGAATTGCATTGGAAGTTGCATTAGGGAGATGGCAAGTGTTCGGGATGATGTAAGGTATCACAGAGGGACCAGTTCCTGTGAAGTACGGATAGCTGTGAGGAGGGAAAGACATGATTGATGGTGTGCTCCTGTTGGAGTTGGTGGATGTGGCGCACGGTGGCTCTTTTAATGAGGATTCTCGTGCAGTGCTAAGTGAGGACAAAGGAATATCTATGATTCAGCAGTAAAGCATGGATAGGGGTGAGAGCAGACGCCTGGCAGATGGGTCAGTCACAGTTGAAGGCCTTGTCCGTTAGATTTGAGGCTAATCTCGATTCAAGGAAAATAATGACATTACGGAGGCTTCACTCTGGAGTGTAGGAAACATTATCGAACTGATATGATGGAGTTAAAGAAACTGGGAGAATGGAATCATTCTCTGCAAATCATGTTTTCAGTCAAATGCAGAATTCCCCACCCGCTACCCCCAAACACTTGAAAAAAAAAATATATGCAGTTTGTTGTATGACAAAATGTTGAAAGCAGAGTGTGAAAGGAGACCCAAGTTATTTTGTCCTTGTTTTTTTTTCAAGAGAGATCGTAATGGCCTTGTCCACGTTAACAATTACGGGGGAGTGGCAATTTCTCCAATTTCAGGTGTTTTCTCCACTTTAGTTTAGCTGTCGCAGTCAGAACATGCTGGAGTCCAGGACAGGTTGGAAACTTCAGCAAATGATTCTGTCTAACATTTCTCTAGAAATAGTTTTGGAATTTATTCATTTTTACCTGTAAACCATTTACCTTTTAGCCAATTGGTGTGTTAATTAGGTGGTATAGGATTCGAAGATCTCCTTCGTTAACTAATTGTATCAGGTCAGTTAAGATCAAGAAGTAGCATTGCTAATTAGAGAGTGCATTGCAGCTGCAGAAAAGGAGACTGTTTCGGACGGTTTGTCTACTGAGTCAGTATTGGTGGAAGTCACGAACAGGAAAGGAGAATCACTTTGTTGGTTGTTTTCTGCAAAAAAAAAACAAATAGCAGCAGAGAGATGGAAGAGCAGATTGGATAGTAGATCTTGGAAACGTACAGATATAAGAGAGTTGTTGTTACGGGTGACTACAATATGGATTGGAACCTCCAGATTGCAGATTGTCTGGATGGAGTCAATTATGCCAGATATTTCCAGCAGGGTTTCCTGACTAAATATGTAGATAGGCTGAGTCGGAGGAAGGACATTTTGGATTTGGTGCGAGGGAACAAGCCAAGCCAAGTGTCAGATATATCGTGGGAGAGCGTTTCGGCGATTGTGACTACAAATGCTTCACCATTGCCATAGCCATGGAGAGGAATAGGAACGGACAGGAAGGGAAGTTATTTAATTGGAGTGGGGGTTTAGAATTGAACTGACTTTAGGCTGGAGCTGTAGAGTATAATTTGGTAACATTTGTTCTCCTGGAAATGCAAGGCAGAAATGTGGAGATTATTTAAGGAGCATTTGCTGCGATTGTTGGATAGCTTTTTCCCCCTGTGACAGATAAGGTATGGTAAGGTGATGGCACTTTTGATGGTAAGAGAAGAGAAGCAACACGTGAACAGAAAGAAGGAAGTGTATGTAAAGGTGATGAAACAAGGATCTGGCACAGGGTAGCTAAGAAAGAACTCAAAAATGGCATGACGGGAACGAGGAGGAGTCGAAAAATCCTTGATGGGAAGAATTAGGGATAATCCAAAGGCGTTCTTCTCTACTGTGTGGAAGAAGAGAACGATCAACGTCAGGGTAACGCTGATCAGGGATATTGGAGAGAATCTGTGCCTGGAATCTGAAGAGATAGAGGATTCCCTGAATGTATGTTGGTTTTTGTTTCAATATTCCCAAGAGAGTTCGATCTTATTGACAGTGAAAACACAGTGGACGAGGTTAATAGGCTTGCACAGATTGTTATTAAGAAAGTGGATGTACTGGAACTTCTGGTATCATGATAGATTAATCTCCAGGGTCTGACACGATATGTACATTTTACAAGGTTTCCATGAGAAGCGAAGAATGAGATTGCTGGATCCCATTCGAGTGACCTTTGCATCCTCAATCGCCACGGGAGTACAACGGGATGATTGTATGCACTTGAATGTTGTTCCTCTGTTAAAGAAACGAAATATGGAAATCCCTGGGAAATACAGGCCAGTCAGCTATTATATAAGACAGGAGCTTATATTATGAAGGATAATGCACAGTTATGGAATGTAGGCTGGTAAGACACGAAGAATGACAGTAGGGATTAATGGCTCTTTATTGGATTGATAGATGCATCTGCTGGAGTACTACATATATCAGTCTAATGGCATCAATTATTTATACTCTATACCGATGACTTGATGGAGAAGGCGATGCGCAGTACAGATCTGAAATTGTGGATCACACAAAGGTAGGTGGGAGATCATGCTGGAATAAGGATATGAGAAATCTGAAAGAGCCTACAGTTAAGATAATTGATTGTATTAAAAATTGAGAGCTGAGTTCATTCCAAGCAAGTATGTGGTCAGCCAATGGAAAAACAGTTTCATGCAATCACGTATATCGAGAGACTTCAAAAACGGAGAAGAGATTGGGGTGTTCCTGTGTCTGAAACATAACATCAGCATGCTGGTGCAGCAAGTAACGACGTTAGGACATGACGCTTATTCCTAGAATGGAATCACTAACTGACGTTGTCAACAATAGTAAGGTGATTATGCATTGTAGTTGAAACTAATGACGATTGATAGTCTGGAATCATACACGATACAAAATATGATTGACAAGAAGGATGTTGAGAAGGCTGTTTCCACTTCTGGGCAGAGTATCGAATTTGGGGACACTGAGACAGAATAAGGACGTCGATTTAAATCAGATTGCAAAGAAATGCCTACTATCATAAGACAGCGAAAGTCTGGAATTCAGTAATGCAGATTATTATAGAGTATAGATCAACGAATATATTTACACTCGAGGTGGTTGGGTTTTGACATATGAGCGAGTTCAGGGATTAAAGGAGATGAGATGAAATTGGAGTTGAGCCCTGGAACAGACCGCATTGAAGATAGGTCAGACTTGCGTGTTGGAATCGTATTTTCCTGTTCTCTTTTCTTATGCTCTTTTCTTCTAGTATTGTAAATTAACTGGTTAGTTACCCGAGGATCATGTTGTGCAAGGTTTTTTTTAGATTACTTTACAGTGTGGAAACAGGCCCTTCGGCCCAACAAGTACACACCGACCGCCGAAGCGCAAACCACCCATACCCCTACATTTACCCCTTACCTAACACTACGGACAATTTAACATGGCTAATTCACCTGACTTGCACATCTTTGTGACTGTGGGAGGAAACCGGAGCACCCGGAGGAAACCCACGCAGACACGGGGAGAATGTGCAAACTCCACACAGTCAGTCGCCTGAGGCGGGAATTGAACCCGGGTCTCTGGCGCTGCGAGGCAGCAGTGCTAACCACTGTGCCACCGTGCCGCCCACCAGGTTGCGTTGAAGGAGAGTAGAGATTTTGTTTGAAGCATGGATATGCGGGCTCAAATGACAGTGAATGTAGGTCTGCCGCATGACCGACATCTGGAGCAAAAACAGCTAAGACGGGAAGCGTGGAAAGAACGATGTGGCCCACGGGGTGTTTGTATGGGAACGGGCGGGGTGAGCTGCGGGTCTCTTTTGGACCTCGCTGGATTTTCCAAAAATGTTTTTCAAAATACACCGAATCATTAAAGTTGCCTCTTTCTGCTCCTGTGTTGCAGATTCGAAATGCTGAGTGGAACATTTGGTCGTAGCACTGAGGAGCACGACTGGCTCACTTGCCCCTTTGACACCAAACGACCAGTGCATAAGATCATGGTTCATCTTTTTTGGCCACAGCTACACTTTACTATGAATACACAATTTTCTATCATTCCTTTGTCTATCGAATTTCGAATGAATGCAGCCTCGATAAAGGCGACACCAACCCTTGATCAAGGGATTTCCCACTTGAATAAATTACAACCGGTTGAATTTTTTATCATCCCTATTCTAAACGAGATTTAAGTGTCGCTGTTTCATTTCCTCTTCACCCTCCACTTCGTTTCACAGCAGATTATAAATGATACCAGCTTGGTGATATGACCAATGACAAAGCTCTCAGACTGGGTCGGATTCAGTGACAGAAACAGTTCAGGAGAATTCCTTTAGCCAGCAACAAATAACGAGCAGAGATTTGCCGAGTAGCGTGGTGCCACAAGTCTCAGCATTGCTATTTCACGGCAACAAGGAGCCAGTCTCAATTCCAACCTCTGGCGACCATGATTTTGGAGTTTGCATAATCTCCCCGTGCTTGTTTGAGTTTGCTCCCTGAGCTACAATTTCCTCTCATTGTCCACAATATGTACTTTAGGGTGTATTGGCAACGTTAAATTGCCCATAGTGTCTTTGTGCATTAGTATTGGGAAATTCAGAGACATGAGAGTGCGAGAGGTGTGGGTGGAATTGTTTGTGGAGGGTCGTTGTGGACACGATCGCCCGAATGGCCTGCTTCCACACTGCAGAAATTCAATGTCTAGTTTTGACGAAAGAAGCATCCATTGGGGATTGAACTGACCAACCTCTCCTCAAGACCTTCGGTGCTTTATTAAAATCACCTCTCATTCCAAACGTAACCTGTTAAACCTTGACAACATAAGTCTTTTATCTGAGGAATAATTGAATTGAAACCTCTTTTGACTATTTCACGTTTAATTATAACCTTGGACAATCTCAGCCGGTCTGGCAGCATCTATAAGGAGAGAAAAGAGCTGACGTTTCGAGTCTAACTGACCCTTTGTCAAAGCTTTGAGAAAGGGTCAGTTAGGATCGAAATGTCAGCTCTTTTCTCTCCTTCCAGTTCCTGGGTTACCTGCTGAGATTGTCGTGCATTTTCTCCTTTGGTTTCAGATTCCAGCATCCGCAGTAATTTTCTTTTATCGTCTTTTATTAATTATAAGCTTTGTCATTTAAAAATACAAAAGAAGCATGTTCACACACAGCTGAGGAGGTTTATTTCCTTTTCTCAGTGTGTTGTGAGACTTTGGAACGCTCTTCCCCAGAGAGCATTGGAGGCAGAGATATTTAATATTTTTGAGGCACAAACAGATAGAATCAGGAATAATAATGGAGTCTGGAATTATCAGGTAGTACACATGAATGCGCAATATGGGTGAAATGCTTGCAGTGGTCCAAAATTACACTGTGGATGAAGAGAACATGCAGGAATACAAAGGAAAATGAAGTGATAATGTTGAGAAAGTTTAGCAGTGCGAACTGAGATAGATTAGAGACCCAAAGGGCCTGGTATCTCATTAAAGAGAAACCACTCGTTGTGGTTTAACTTGAGAGTCACCAAACCTCACGTGAGAGGTGAGGCTGAGCTAGCATACCCTTCCTTGTAACCGCTATCACTGGAGGAAAGTTGAATCTGCGCTTTTGGCCACCCTCTGCATCATACACCTGCTTTTCAGCATGGGAGACCATGAAGCTGCTCTGTACAGAAATAGTCAATGACAGAGCAAAATAGAAAATTTGAAAATAGAGTAGTAGATCCAATTTACATAACGTTCAAGATAATGGCTGAGGACAAAATTAATGTTCTCTGCTTGAAATTGTATCCCATAATAAGACAAGTGTTTAGATGTTGTCTTTGGATGAATACAATAGGTTCAGGCAAGCGAAATAATCAGAAGTACGAATTGCGATTTTATACACATGACCACAAAATGATATGGAAGACAGGACATCATCAGATTTGTCCTTATCTTGTTGGATGACGGCATCTTTGACGGGCTGACGAGCCTCATGATGGATTAAAATCATTTGCGATTTGAAAACAAAAGATCGACTCTGTTCCTTCCCCTTGCTTTTCATGCCGGGAACTGACATTTTACAGAAACTGTGAATTGATGAGAACATTATCTGCGACATTGCATAATCTAACACATGCACAAAATTCGAGAAGTGGCATGATTCTGAAAATTCCAAAAGCAGCATTCTCTGAAACCGTCTGTACTCACGTGGGAGTATGGTGAAGGTGTGTGTGTGTGTGTGTGTGTGTGTGTGTGTGTGTGTGTTTGTGTGTTTGTGTGAGAGAGAGAGAGTGAGAGATAGTTGGAGGGGCAAGGAAAGTGCTGGATGCAGTGGTATGGGTGGTTGAGCATGAACCTTGTTCAGAGGTAGGTATTCCAACTGATGGACTGTAAATGTGAGGGAGCAGAGAAAACACAATGGCACGTATCCTGCCAGAGCGGGGAAAGTTACCGATGCTGCTCTTGTGCAATTGGACATGTCTTCAGACCGCAGAAATTGCACTGAATTTGATGGTGAGATCTGTACGTCTGGTGATGCAGCCTTCTCTGGGAACAGAATGTCCTCCTCTGCATTAGCCCATCCAGCAGAGCCTTCGTGCCACTGTCGACAAAACGTCGTACTATTTCCACGAGCCTGCCATGTTCAGGGTAAACTTTGCAGGGTAGATCCGAACTGAGAAATCTCAAGCGTGTCCCTATTGGATAATTAACAATGGCAGCAGTGCCAGCGATCAAGAAATATCCAGGGGCATCCGGGCAATGGTGCGTACCTCCAGTCATGATGGGTGGAGAATCGGCCTGGCATTTAATGGAGGAACACCATGGAGCCGGGTGTGTAGTAAATGACGTAGGATCCAGAAGATAATACCACGAAACTAGCTCCGCCTCGTGCAGACGGTTCCTCACCCACACTGAAAGAATATGACACTGAGATAAATTATTATTAGATTCATATCAGTGATTTTGACGTCACTCCCACTTTCAATGCTGCATAACAAATCCTCACAGAAAAATCTCCATCATTTAATCTCCCACCAATATCGCATTCGCACATCATTCATGGAACACTGGTCCATATTACAAGATGTATTCCATTTGATCATTCTGAAACATCTGATATCAAGCCTACTTGACGCTGTCTATCAATCTCCATTTAGCTTTGAATCTCCTAAAACCCGCCCACTTATGGTACTTAATTGATTCTTTCAAAATCTCTCTCTGCAAGTATTTTCAAATCTACAGCACCCCTTGTCATAGCACAATGGAGATATGGAGCTGTAACTTGATGGAAGCTGTGTATCCTGTCACTTTTAACATTGGCTGCAAATTTGCGGACTCCGGGCGTCTTCCAAACACATTGCTATCGAGCAAAGCATTGGACTGGTCTGCACAGCTCTGCATCCTGAGATAATAATCGCCCAGCTTGACAGATCAATTCATTGGTGTTCACTGCACAGCTTTCTGTGTTGGACAGATCACTAGCCAGGGTTTATAGATCAATGCACTGCTTGGCCATGCCGCTGCCAGTCATAGACAGATATGTAGTTCATATAACAATTCACTGGTCAACACAATGTTACAATCTGGAAAGATTGCCAGGTTGTATTGAACCTGGCCTGGCCTGTACAGTGTGCAATGCGAAATAGATATCTCATCTGGAAATATTGTGTCGGGGCATATTGTGTGAGGTGGATTGAGAATCTGATGTAACTAAACATTTCAGTTGGTCTGACAATGTTTTCATTTTAGATTCTTATTTTTGCGATTGCGCCCTCTCAAGTCTGACGCCTGGAGCAAGTTGTATCCCTCTGTCTAAAAACATAATTCTGAAACTTCGTATCCATCCGGCAATTGTCCAGTACCTAACGCAAACAAGTGCCCTGTACCCTTCCCCGAAGTTTCGCACTTGTTATTGCGCCGGTTTTAATCATTAAGCTGCTCAGAATTTACTTTGAAAAGGACAGCTCGCTTCCCAGTGTCCTGCCCAGTGCACTTTGTGCAAGGGGAATTCAGCAGCTTTGAGACACGTTTATGAAGCATGTTCTGTGCCATTCCGTTCAACGCCTGTGGTCGTTATTGTCTGCTGATGGAGAGAGTGAGGACTGCAGACGCTGGAGTTATCAGAGCTGAAAATGCGTTGCTGGAAAAGTGCAGCAAGTCAGGCAGCATCCAAGGAGCAGGAGAATCGATGTTTTGGGCATGAGCCCTTCTTCAGGAATGAGGAGAGTGTATCAAACAGGCGAAGATAAAAGATATGGAGGAGGGACTTGGGGGAGGAGCGTAGGAAATGCGATAGGTGGAAGGAGGTTAAGGTGAGGGTGATAAGATGAGGGTGATAAGCCGGAGTGGGGTATGGTCTGCCGATGGAGGAGTCCAAGGACCTGCATGACCTTGGTGGATTGGGAGGGTTAGTTGAAGTGTTGAGCTACGGGGTGGTTGGGTTTGTTGGTCCGGGTGTCCCAGAGGTGTTCTTTGAAATGTTCCGTAAGTAGGCGGCCTGTCTACCCTTTATAGAGGCGGCCACATCGGGTGCAGCGGATGCAATAAATGATGTATGTGGAGGAGCAGGTGAATTTGTGGCGGATATGGAAGGATCCTTTGGGGCCTTGGAGAGAAGTAAGTGGGGAGGTGCGTGGGCGCAACTTTTGCATTTCTTGCGTTTGCAGGGGAAGGTGCCAAGAGTGGAGGTTGGGTTGGTGGGGGATGTGGACCTGACGAGGGAGTCACGGAGGGAGTGGTCTTTTCGGAACGCTGATAGGGGAGGGGAGGTAAACATGTCCTTGGTGGTGGGGTCTGTTTGGAGGTGGCGGAAATGACGACGGATGACACGGTGTACATGGAGGTTGGTGGGGTGTTAAGTGAGGACCAGTGGTGTTCTGTCCTGGTGGCGATTGGAGTGGCGCGCTCAAGGGTGGAGGAGCGGGAAATGGAGGAGATGCTGTGGAGAGCATCGTCGACCACGTCTCGGGGGGAATTGCGGCCTTTGAAGAAGGAGGCCATTTGGGTTGTTCGGTATTGAAACTGGTCCTCCTGGGACCAGATACGGCGGAGACGAAGGAAGTGGCAATATGGGATGGCGTTCTTGCAGGGGGCAGGGTGGCAGGAGGTGTAGTCTAGGTAGCTATGGGAGTTGGTCGGTTCATAGTAAATGTCCATGTTGATTCAGTCACCCGAGATAGAAATGGAGAGGTCTAGGAAGGGGAGGGAGGAGTCTGAGACGGTCCAGGTAAATTTAACGTCGGAATGGAAGGTGTTGGTAAAGTGGATGAACTGGTCAACCTCCTTGTGGGAGCACGAGGTAGTGCCGATACAGGCATCAGTGTAGCTGAGGAAAGGTTGGGGTTGGTGCCAATCTAGCTGCGGAAGATGGACTGTTCCACATATCCTACAAAGAGGCAGGCATAGCTGGGGCCCATGGCTACTGCTTTGGTTTGGAGGAAGTGGGAGGATTGAAAAGAGAAGTTGTTCAGAGTGAGGACCAGTTCAGTGAGTCGCAGGAGGGCGTTCCGAAAAGACCACTCCCTCCGTGACTCCCTCGTCAGGTCCACACACCACACCAACCCAACATCCACACCCGGTGTCTTCCCCTGCAACCGCAAGAAATGTAAAACTTGCGCCCACACCTCCCCCCTTACTTCCCTCCAAGACCCCAAGGGATCCTTCCATATCCGCCACAAATTCACCTGCACCTCCACACACATCCACTGTATCCGCTGCACCCGATGTGGCCTCCTCTATATTGGTGAGACAGGCTGCCTACTTGCGGAACATTTCAGAGAACACCTCTGGGACACTCGGAACAACCAACCCAACCAACCTGTAGCTCAACACTTCAACTCCCCCTCCCAATCCACCAAGGACATACAGGTCCTTGGACTCCTCCATCGCCAGACCATAGCAACACGACGGCTGGAGGAAGAGCGCCTCAGCTTCCGCCTAGACCCTCCAACCACAAGGGATGAACTCAGATTTATCTAGCTTCCGCATTTCCCCTCCCCCCACCTTATCCCAGTCCCAACCCTCGAGCTCAGCACCACCTTCCTAACTTGCAATCTTCTTCCTGACCTCTCCGCCCACATCCCGACTCCGGCCTATCTGCCTCACCTTATCGCCCTCACCTTAACCTCCTTCCACCTATCGCATTTCCTACGCTCCTCCCCCAAGTCCCTCCTCCCAACCTTTTATCTTAGTCTGCTTGGCACACTCTCCTCATTCCTGAAGAAGGGCTCATGCCCGAACGTCGATTCTCCTGCTCCTTGGATGCTGCCTGACCTGCTGCACTTTTCCAGCAACGCATTTTCAGCACTGTCTGCTGATCCCTTGATCTGCGACGTGGGGATTCTCCTCATCTTTATTGATTTAGACTGTGCTTCTCACCTGTGTTTGAGTTGGGTTTAACTTAATTCTGGTCTTGGTAAATTATTGGTGATGCTGGAATGGTTTCCTGAAAGTAGTATTGTAGAAATTGATATAGATATTGTAGAAAACCAAGGGCATTTGTGACCAATTATTGATGAGTAATGGTGACTGGCATTACAACATCTGTGTCTGCAACTTAATAATTAAATCAAGCAGAGTCTGCAGAGAAGGGGGTCTCTGGGAAATGCAATGAAGTGTCGGCTTCAAATCAGCCATAGTTTTATTGGATAGTGGAGCGGGATAGAATGTCCTGCTGCTGCAAGGTGTTCATATGTTTCTGTTTTTAGCAAAGTCGGAGTCCCACACTGGTTTGGAATGATTCGCCTCTTCCATTTTCAGGGTAACAGGATTCTTACTCGTCTTCTGATTTTCCTGTGTATCAGTCTTAATCAGTTGAATTACTGCCCCCTGCTCCTGTGTGCCAAGTTTGCGAAAATAGATGTCCTCGTTCTGCTCTTCATGAAGAACAGGCTCGAATAACTGTGTATCTCCTACTGATCCTGTGGAATTGAATTTAGGGACTCAATGGCCTTTTCTCGTAGTTTACAGCCTCTTTTGACTGACAGCTTTTCTCCTCTTTGTGTGAAGCATTCGAAAAATCAGAACAATGAATTTGTGTTTTCTTTCCCCCACTGTAATTCTGCAAGCAAGATGATTGGCTGCACTTTTGGATGACAGAATTGCGAGGCCAGGAGAAAGTGAGTCTGCCGGCACTAGGGGTCAGAGTCGAGAGTGCGTTGCCGGAAAAGCATAGCAGGTCAGGCAGCATCCGAGGAGTAGTAGAGTCGATGTTTCTGATGAAGGGTTCTTGCCCAAAAAGGCGACACGCCTGCTCCTCGGATGGTCCTGGACTGCTATGCCTGTCCAGCATCATTCTATCGAGATGTGAGAGGATGAATATCCACTTCCTCCTACTGAGTGTAACCCTCCTCTTGTTGCACTGTTACAAACTGCAGAGGCCTGATAATCTAAGTCTGTCTCCGTTTACTAGAATCACGAGTTTGAATGGCCTCCTTCAGCTCCCGTAAAACAGGCTCAAGCGGTGGAATGACTTTCTCCTGTGCGCCAGTTACATGCTCCAGAAGGTGAATGATCTCTTCATGTTCCCGTGCAAACCAATACAGAGGCTGAAACATCTCCGCCTCTCCCCCTTCAACAGATCTGAATACATTGACTAACACAACAATCCGTAGATAATGAGCAGACATTAAAATCATCTGATGGAGATTGCTCCCTTCTCAGTTACAGAAACATAAACAGCACAATGTACTCCAGGTGTCCTCGCAGTAAAATCTCATACAGTTGCCGTAACACGGTGGATTGAACAAGTATCTTTGCAAAACCTACCAACATTCCAAAATTCCACCTCTTCAAATGGTAACAGGATAGTTTGGGCTGAATGCCTTTCTGCAATCTTTCTGTGCCAGGCACATAGATACAAAATTGCTTCTCCCTATTTCTCAACAGCAGTCTCAATGCTCTGAATGATGCCGCAAGGTTTTGACATTATTTGACAAGGGACAATTATCAATAGTACTACGACTCAGCGTAAACCCTTCGGTTAATTTAAACAAGGCATGCAGCAAAGCTCACCTCGCCTCGTAATCTGTCAAAGATTGAGTGACAAAGAACTACCGAAATCCCACGAATTAAAGAAAAAGTAATAATTTATTCTTTAACTCCAAGTTAAAAAAAAGCTTACGACATTGTAAACCTCCTTTGATATATTTACCTACCTCCCAAACTGCAACAATATTATGAAGCAAGAAAGTTCTCAACCCAGATAAATTTTAACAAAAAAAAAATCAACATTCAAACCCAGATAGCTTTCGGTCGTCCCTTTGTGTCTTGGTCTGTAGTTTCTCCTGTCTCATTTTTGTCGGTCTTCTGCTTCACAGATTTCATATGAACACTTACCTTTCAGACAGTCGTTCCGCGGGCACAGTCTGTTTGTGCTCTTTGCCGCTATATCTAACTATCCAAAATGCCTGATTTTATACCCAATAACATCGAACGTTGGTTTGGTGTCATTAAAACAGTAATATTCAAATTCAAATACAGTTGTGTATCTTGGGGTATAATGTATCCTGTCTGGCCGGATTTGAATGTGTTATGTAGCATAACAACTGAGCTCAGCAATTTGTTTCAGAAACATATCACACATATTTAATGTTTCAGTGCACGCTGTGCTTTTCGTGGACTGTGCCAGCTTTCACTCTCCTTAAAGTACAGTACACACCTCCAAATTCATAACACCTCCCATCATAACGAAAAGATGTCTTCATTTTTTTTCTATTCCTTAATGATATTACCATGCCATACATATGACTTTAGTCTAAGTTCATATTAACTTCTTCCCACGTACATATAAAACATTGAATAGACACTAATCTCATCCATAATTTATCAGTAAAATACGCGATAATGCATTTACTGTTATATTCGTACAACCCGCAAGACATACGATTTGTAAATAAACGTCTGTAATTTAAGGCCCCAACGAAATGCTCAACGAAATGTCGTATTATTGTTTTTAAAGCGTTCTAAGAATCTAAGCAGATTGTAGTCTGTGTACACATCCGTCTCCGACACACTGTATGTTACATAAACGTGAAGACATTTTAAGGCCAGAACCAAACTCATTGCCTGTTTTTCACCGTAGAGTATTTCCTCTGCTGGGTGTTGAAGTTTATCTAAAAGTAACTTATTGACAGTTCAATTCCAGCATCAACTTCCTGTAGCAGTACAGCTCTAACAACTACGTCTGGCGCTACTTCCACATACAAGAAAGCTAATTAAAAGCATTGGAAAAGTTATGTTCCATTCCTCTGAAAACCTTATGCATTTCACACACACAAAGACATTTGTTACTGGCAAAGCTCAGTAAAGAGGACAGCATCTGTGTAGCACATGGTGACCCTTCCTCTGAACTTATCGTAGCAAGGCGATTGTCAATTTTTATGGAGAACAGAGAGAAGATATTTGAATCGACGAATGAGTAGAAAATGATTTGGCTATGATGATGAATAGCTATTCAGGTAGAATGTTCCTTACTCACAATATTTAATGTGTAACGGCAGACTATTTGCTAACAAGGCCTGGTCTGGTGGGTTGGGTCTGTGCATGGGAGATTTTTATCTTTCACATCGTTCCAGTTAATATTGAAGTGCCGGCCTGCAGTGTCCCCAAGCAGAAAATGAGATGTTGTTCATCCAAATTGTACTGAGCTGAGCTGGAGCACTGCAACAAACATTAGACAGCAATGGTGACCAGGCAAGGTGATAGTATGTTAAAGTGGCAGGCAACTGGAAGGGAAATGTCTCTTTTGTGGGCAGAACGTAGATTATCTGCAAAGCTGTCACGCAGTCTCTGCTTCGTTTCCCCAAGTCTCTGCTTCTTTCTCCAAGTTACCCATTTTGAAATGTATATGAATGAGACAGACGAACTGTCAGAATTTAATGAAGGCATTACTGGATTCAGGGTGTGATGGTATATTTTCCAGGTAGCTGTTGGGTTCTGTGATTTTGCCGTGAATGCTCGTGGCCAGCCTTTCTCCAGAAATGGAAAGGAAAATATTGCGGATGGAAGGGAGTCGTTAGAGTTAAGCTCGGTGCAAGTGAGGTTGAAACAAAAATTGGAACCGAAATCGATTAATTCCAGGCGAGAGACGGAAGCAGCATGGACGATATCATCAACATATCAGAGAAAAGGTTGTAGATTTGGAGCCGAAAGGGGACAAGTATAAGACATGTTCCATGTACACCACAAAGAGACGGGGGTAACTGGTGCCCATGGGGGAAACCATAGTCACACTTCTGACCTGAACAAAATGATAGAAATTAAAAGGGATGTTCTTCAATATGACCATGATCTTGGGTAAGTAGAAGATGGTGAGCGTAGATGAGAACAGCCCATGCCTGCTCTCCAGGAATAGCGGGGAGCGCTGAAAACACCTTGGTGTGGGATGGGCCTGTAAAGTGATTGCATGGTCATGGTAAAGAGGAGGTGGCTGGAGCACACAAACTGGAATTCTGAGTTTGATTGAAACACTTTTCTATTCCTTCAAGAGCGAGTAATTATTCCATTGTGTAATGATGTGAAACGTGCTGCCAGGAAGGGGTTAACTGAACCTTTTTGTGACTGATTCATGTCAGCCTCCATTGATTCTAAACATTCCAGTGAAGGCTTGCCATATTTAAATAATAAATGGGATCCATTTCCCATGGTACGAGTGTTAGCATTACTGACAGCAGTAATCGGATCAGCAGCTTCAGATGGAGCGGGAGGACGGACCATAATCTAAGAACATCGGACTAGAATGTTGCAACAATGCATAGGAGATTATCCAGGAATAATTGGTTTCTTTCTACATAACAGCAGATGTCATTAGCAGTGTAGCTGAAACGTCGACTTACATATTTCAAAATGTTTACTGCCCTGTCCAGGCTATCGTTGATGTTCCTGGTGAATCTCAGTGTCCACGTATTACTTTGACAAATCATGTTCAACTGCATTCCAGTTATTTTCAGATCCTGTACTCTGCTTGCCAATGTTATTGTCATTCTGAAACTTTGAATCAAGGTGTCCACTTCACAAACCAGTTCGAACAGCATCAGTCACTTTGTTCAATTACTCTCTTCATCTTCGGTCCTGGAAGTGACCCTCATGCGCCACTACGCTCAGCTATCTTGTTTCAGATGTGAACCACGATTAATGGCATGACTGTCATTTAAATATTGGGAGCACTGAGTTCACTCTCTTCTTTTTTATTACAAACTTACCTTTCTTCGTATGACTTCATCGAATGTCTGGGCACTATCTGAGACTGAAACCGATGAGTCCTGACACTATATCGTGACCAATAAAAAATGTAACGACTGCCACCTCCAGAATATATGTCACTGGCTGAAACCATCTGTTATTCGAAATATGAGGTTCGAAATACAGATTCACGATGGAGAAAGTGAGGACTGCAGATGCTGGAGATTAGAGCTGAAAATGTGTTGCTGGAAAAGCGCAGCAGTTCAGGCAGCATCCAAAAGCAGGAGATTCGACGTTTCAGGCATTAGGCCTTCTTCTGGAAGGGCTCATGATTCACGATGCCAATAATCTGCTGTTGTCAACATTCCCAACTCGAAATCTGCAGAAAGAATTTTGATGCAATACTTCATGGAACATATCCGAACTCACAAAAATAAATCCCATCAATCCATCATTACTGTCCACACCAATGTATTTATATTATTTTTCAGACTGACAATGCCCTTATTGTAACATTCTGATGCAAGTCATTCAATCTATCAATGAAACAACCCTCACTCAATCTCTTTCGCTTGTCCAAACCCCTGCCAGTTGTTAAGTTTAAACTGATTTCTTGATGGTGTCTGTGGTGTTTCTCTAAGGCCTTTTGAGAACTTGACGTAACGGACCATTTCAACTGATCGTGCAAAGTTTTTATTCAATTTTGCGTTCTTGTGATTGTGATCCTCCAACGGCTTCACTTCCACAGTTATTCTTACTTTCCTGTCTCCTTTCCTAATTTTCCACAACAAATTATCGGTTGGTGAATTGTCTATTTGCATTTTTATTGTGAATATCCCTCTGCATCTTTACATTGGCTTTGCTTTTGCCTCATTATTACATTGAGGACTGGAGTTGTGAAGCTCAGAAACAATGCAATGGTGCGTTCCAGGCTGTTGAGACACTTCCTCGTGTTTTCCATGTGTTTAGCATCTTCAGCAAGGACGTTTCTGTAGCTTTGTCTCACATCTTTGAAACTTTGTCTGTGTCTGTCAACTGCATGCATGTGCTTGTCCCTCTCAGTTGATCGTGCAGTTCGGAACACGAGGAAGCTTCACGTGCATTCTTGTAAATGGCGAGGCATCTAACTTTCCACGTTGCACCTTCTGACCGACTCCTGGTATTGAAACATATTGGGAAATATAGGGAATGTTTTGCTAGAATTTGCACTGTGAGCTGCTTCAGACATTCACCTATACCTGAGGGTTTGCTGACCCTATTCAGGACAGAGCATAGGGACAGTTGTGACAGCATCTGGGATCTCACCACGAAGAACAAATGGAGCAGAGGCATCAGAGACCGACTCCTGGTATTGAAACATATGGGGAAATATAGGGAATGTTTTGCTAGAATTTGCACTGTGAGCTGCTCAGACATTCACCTATACCTGAGGGTTTGCTGACCCTATTCAGGACAGAGCATAGGGACAGTTGTGACAGCATCTGGGATCTCACCACGAAGAACAAATGGAGCAGAGGCATCAGAGGGAAAGCTGTGCAACCACGGAGTGAGTGCATGTAAGGGGTGAGTGAGGGAAAGGAATGAGGAGTGTGCCGCAACCAAATCGGGTTTTCCCAGAAAATGGTTAATCAGAAACTGTAAACCTTTCATGAAAAGTACATATATGCAGATAGATTGCAGGATATGTTGCACTGGAGGGGTTACTCTGACCAGTTCAGATATAAGAGCTTGCCAAGTTCAGATTACTAACTACACCGAAGTGCGAACATTGTGTGAGGTGACCCTGAACGCAGACCAGTGTCAATTCCTTCAATGCAACCTGCAGCTTCACACCAGGGGTATGACGTGGTTCCAGTTTTGTTACGATCACAGCAGTATTCATCATCGATGATCCTGAACTTCCCAGGTAGGAGACGGTTACATACCCTCATCTTCCAGTAGTCAAAGATGATGTATTAATCATGTGATGAAGGACATTTATAACAGTTGGTGCTCCCTCAGGAGGGAACTGCCGAATGTATACAATGTGGAGTGATTGAGGAAGGAACTCTCACGCTATTATTGTTGGACAGTGACAATGCACAGCAATCAATTTGATGAATACAATCTGTCCTGGCAGCAGCCACAATCTTTTTCGTGTGAAGCAGTCAGCCGTTCCAATCTTCGGGCCTTCACTGAGAAATAAATGATGGCATCTCGGATAAAGACCAACCATTTGATGCACAAATCAAAACAAACTCCCGTGTCACCACTTACCACCGCCCTCAACAATGTCAAAGTTTCCTGTGTGTACTGAGAGCGGAGGGGCCACTGGGAACATCAGTGAACAGACCATCAGGAAGTTGGAGCAACACTTCCAATGTCTGAACTGGTTGGAATAGACGCTTCAGCACACACTGTTACACTAAGTGCTGTAATTGGTTTCTCCATTTTTGTGATCTTCTGCTTGCCATTCTTGATGAAAAGTTGACAGGTTCACATTAATTCACATCGTGTTCCATATGCCAACTTGCTGCTCATCAACTGAACCTGTATCTCTCCATTTAAAAACTCTCTACCCCCTCCTGATAATTTAATTTCATACTTCCTGTGGAGTCTTCGCCAAATTTAGTTGCTATACAATTTGCTTCTGCTCTTTCAAATTATTGATACAGATTGAAAATACGTGGAGACCTCACGCTGATCATTGTCTGACTGCACTGATGTATGTTCTGTCAAACTGACAAAGACTGAATTCGCCCGAATGACTGCTCCTGGTTTAATAAACAATCTTTCCCCAATTCCTGTGAAGCACATTTGATGGACTGCACACTCCAGAAAAAGAGATCTGAAAATACGAACGACGAGCTATTCAGCATCTCGAGCCTGCTCCCCCATTTGATGAAATCATGCTTGAGCTCATGTCAGTTTCAACACCACGTTGCTGCTATTTGTCCAGAACCTTCATTTATTTCGTGTCCTAGCAGGTCCTGATCCCGACCATCGTAAATTCCACAGATTCATCCATATTTCACGTAAGTAATTTCTACTCATCCTGTATTATATATGCTATACGCTATCCAAAAACTACCACCTATTTTTCTAAATTACCCACATTGAGAAACATTCTCTGTATGTCTGCATTATCAGTCTTCTTTTGCATCATACTGTTCAAACACGGCGGTGAACTCTTCTGTTAATTAAACCAATCACCCAGAAAAGTTCACCTCGTCTTATAATCTTTTAAAGTATGAGCGATATAGAACTCCTAAATTCCACGATTTAACATGAAAAGTGAACAGTAATCTACAAGTATTCATAGCCGTAAGCGCCGTTTGCTTAACTGCTCATTATAAACCTCCTGCTCGAAATAAAATGCTATTCCAATAACACACTCACTAAAATTGTATCAGCTTAATTTGAAAACCACACTGGCTGTTGCCTTCAGTATCTTTTGGCTTCAACCTTGGGATCTCCTTGGGTCGTCTTCTTTCGTTTTGCTGCCAACGTTTTATGTGAAAATGTATCTTTGATGGAATGTTTCCTAATTTCTTGAGTCTTCTGTTCAATTTTCAAAATGCCTTCATTATTGTATAGCCAGCATCGGATTGTCACATTGGTTTAATGTCGGCAGAACAAGAAATTCAAACTCGATTGGAATTTAGTATCCTGAGACAGAAGTTAAACTTATTGGAATAAACTCAAATTGGTGTCACAACAGCAAGCGACTCTGGTGTCCATTTCACAGCCAAATATTGCATATTTTCAAAGCTCCAGTACACTGTGAGACTGTGCACTCGTCATATCACAGGGGCTTGTAATCTCTCGACTTGGAAAAACATTCATTTTCTCTTAAGTACAGTATACGACTTCAATTTCATAACACCCCACACCTTAAGAGAAAAATGAACCATTGTAATGAAAAGACGTTTTTAGTTCTCTTCTAAGTCCTAATCCCATTGCATAAAATACATCTGTCTTTTATCCAAGTTCATAAAAGTTTCTGCATACTGACATTGGAGTCTGTCCAATCGTATCCATATATTCTTTCTCAAATCCACTATAATGCATCTTCTGTCTCATTTGTGTTAATCACAAAATGTACAACTTCTAAATTAAACGTTTGTCATATAAGATGCCAACAAAATAGTCTCATATTTTTCTGTTTAAGTCTATCCATGAATGTAAGAGGATTGCGTTCGGCATGCACAACTCTCTCTAACACGTTTCGTCACATAAACGACAAATTGTTGGAAGACCAGTACCAAACTGTAAAAGTCAGTTTTGATGGTAGAGCATTTTCTCTTGGGGGCGTTATGTCTCTTTCAAAAATAGCCAAGTGGCTGGTGAAATCCATTAATATATTCCTGGAGCGGTATAGCTGCAACGCGTATATCTCTCAATTTCAACTTTGAAGGGTTTCAAAACTTGCTGTAGCTCAACATGTTGCTGTGGTTTATATTGCTTTTAAATTCTCAAATGTCTCTTGTTATAGTTCTGTTCTTTATGTTTTTTGTGTTTTTCTTTAATGAATCTGTCAGAGGTTACAACGTGCTGCGGAAGTTTCGAATGAACACCTGGTAGAGTCTGTCTAATAAAAAAAAATCAAAGTATCTCTTTTTTCGGGGTTTCATCGTGGACATTCCAAAATGTATTTTTTTTGTCGTGTTTCGTCGTGTTCAACATTCCATTATTGAATGCATTTCCCTGGGAATGAGTCTTCAGCTAAATGATCTCTCTTAGAACCTCGTAGGTCTCATCTATTTTTATGTTCCGCTCTCTTCTGTCAAAGTTACTGTGGTTCATTCTTTCAAACTCAACATAATTCAGACTTGGTCCATTCTTTCTGTGTTTGAACTGCTGTCTATACGTTTCTGGTACAAATTCACGAGCACACAAAATAGCCTGTTTGACAAATACATAATCTCTTGACCATGCACCTGTCAGCGGTGAGTATATCCCATTTTCTCTGTCTACCAGATTAATCTCAATAAGGATTACGCACAATTTTTTTTTACCACTCCATCTGCCCTGCTACTTGTCAAATTAAATAAAACACGATTCGGCATCTATTCATCAGCATTTGTCAACGTTTTGACATATTTGGATGTATCACTAAATCCTCTCTTCACCTCCACCCAGTAACCTTTACTTTTCTGACTAACTTGAAATTCAAGTGATCTCTCTCTTTCTCCCTGCCTTCCTTCTCTCTCTGTTTGTTAAGATAAGAACCTTTCTCTCTTTATTTTTCCTTTCTCTCTCTTTCTCCCCTCTTATTTTCTCTGTCTTGCTTCTCTGCTTCTCTCTCTTTCTATATCTTCTCTCTCTCTTTCTTTATCTTAACCTTCTAACTCCATATGCATCAATTATTATTGAAGGTTTTCATTCTAATTCCACTGTATGTGTCTCTTCCTTTGATATATCTAAGTGTTTGATCAACAATGCCACAATTCCAGCTTTTCTTTCGTCCCCGATTAAAACCAATTCCAACCGATTTGCTTATTCTAAATATTTGCCCTTCCTCTGATTTTCTAAATTTTCTTGGAATATTTTCGCAGCATCTTCAAACCACAGACCTTCCTTCACAATCTTAAGAGCCATTTCCCTCGATTTTAATTTATAACCACAGGATACCGAAATTAAAC
>NC_057717.1:59030621-59047114 GCF_004010195.1 Chiloscyllium plagiosum | reverse complement strand
TTTCTGAATGACTGTGACAATTCTGTTTGCCTTCCTTTTTTATTATTTCTGAGCCAGCATGCTAGTTTCCTATAATTCATGGACGAGGACATTCAGATCCTTCTGGAACGGCGGTCTCTTAATTTTCCCTTCATTTTGATAACAAGCTTCCTGTCTATTCATCTGAATAGTATGGATGACATAATGCTGCACTGTATTAAATTTCATCTGCGAATGTTTGGCTCCTTCACGGAATTTGTAGAATCCTGATTACTTCCTTGCAACTTAGCTATTCAGAGACATCGGAACATTTGGTTACACCATTTTCTGACCCCTTATTTTAAATTCCATTAATTTAAATTGGAAATACTTGCGGACTAAGGATCAAACCCTGTGACATCCCACGAGCTACATCTTGCCAAACAGAAGAATAATCTTTACCATCTCTCTGCATTTTGTTGGTTAGCTAGTTCTCTATCCAAACCGATTATGTCATCTTACCTTTCATAATATTCGTTGTGTAGTATATTATCCAATGCCTTCTGAAAATTCAGTAAGACTGCATCTGGAGGATTGCCATTATCCTGTGGGCTTGACACATGTTTAAGCATTTTACTCGAGCAAGATATGCACTTCAAACACCTTGCTGGCTCCGATAGATTGCAAATACCCTGTTATTAATTCCTTATAAATGGATACTAGAAATTTGCTGTCAATCCCAATAGTGTGTCGTTCCTTTTAAAGAAAATCCCTCGTTATCTTGTTTATTCTTACTTGCTTCCTTTTTATAACCTCAACAATCCATTGCAATTCCTATGTTGCGGACAAATGAGATAAAAGGTCTGCTCTAATTGCTATGTAAGAGGTTTCTCTAGCCGTATAGTCTCATTTTGTTCTTATTTTAGGGCATTGTGGAGCTGCATATCCTCCTCATACTCCTACAGCCTTGTCCTTCGTGTGCGATTATCTCTTTCTTGTCCATCATTAAGAGGCGAAAGACATGTGGAATCTGTGTTTTTTTGCGATATAACACATTGAGGGACTGAAGGGCTTTTTCATAATCCTGCATAATCAGCTCATGATACTGAACCATCTCCTCTCATGTCCCAGAAATTGGATGGAGGAAGTGATTGTATTCTCCTGTTCCGAAACAACAGAAACCTTGGAATGAAATATCTACTTTGTTCCTTTAAAAAATTAGAATGTGCCTTCATATCCTCCTCCAAGTCCTATTCTAAAGGCTGAATGGTCTGCATGGCGTGATCTAATTCGAGTGCAAAAATGTCTAGTGACTTTGTGGCCTCAACTATTTCCTGTGTTATATAAATGAGCAGGTTAATTGGATTCATCCTGATGCTCCATAACACGGTATTGGCGCTGCATACCCAACTCTATTGTAATCGGCTTCAGGGCCATGTTGTAAGAATATCATTTGCATTCTTATAAACCCCAAATGCGTTTTGGATCAAACTGTTTATCTTTACCTCATACATTAACACTTCAATCATTGGAGTCAGTCAAGTGAAACATTGCTGAGCTATTGCCAATGCAACAATTTAGCGTCATCAAAGAGGAAACACAATTGTGTGATGTGCCCTGCATGAGAGCTCACAGAAATACTGTACAGCCAAAGCAACACTTTCAAAATGTAATACTTGTTCCCCCATAGTCATAGAGTCATAGAGATGTACAGCATGAAACAGACTCTTCGGTCCAACCTGTCCACGCCGATCAGATATCCCAAACCAATCTAGTCCCATCTGCCACCATCCGGCCCATATCGCTCCAAACCCTTCCTATTCATAAACCCATCCAAATGACTCTTCAATGTTGCAATTGTACCACATCCTCTGGCAGCTCATTCCATACAATTACCACACTCTGCGTGAACATGTTGAGCCTTAGGTCCCTTTTATATCTTTCCCCTCTCATCCTAAACCTATGCCCTCTCGTTCTGGACTCTACGATCCCAGGAAAAGACTTTGTCTATTTACCCTATCCACGCCTTTCATAAGTTTGTAAACAACTATAAGGTCAACCCTCAGCCTCCGTCGCTCCAGGGAATACAGCTCCAGCCTGTTCAGCCTCTCCCTATAGCTCAAAGCCTCCAACCCTGGCAACATCCTTGTAAATCTTTTCTGAACCCTTTCATGTTTCACAACATCTTTCCAGTAGGAAGGAGACTAGAATTGCACGCAATATTCCAATAGTGTCCTAACCAATGTTCTGCACGCACGCAACATGACCTCCCAACTCCTGTAAGAAAGTGAGGACTGCAGATGCTAGAGTACCAGAGTTGAAAAATGTGGTGCTGAAAAATCACAGCTGGACAGGCAGCATCCGAGGAGCAGTAAAATCGACGTTTCGGGCATAAGCCCTGAAGAAGGGCTTATGCACGAAACCTCAATTCTCCTGCTGCTCGGCTGCTGCCTGGCCTGCTGTGTTTTTCCAGTACCACATTTTTCAAATCCCAACTCCTGTACTCAATACTCTGACTAACAAAGTCAAGCATATATAACGCCTTCTTCACTGTCCTATCTACCTGCGACTCCACTTTCAAGGAGTTATGAATCAGCTGTCCGAGGTTTCTTGGTTCAGCAACACTCCCTTGGACCTTACCATTAAGTGTATAAGTCCTGCTAAGATATGCTTTCCCAAAATGCAGCAGCAATTAATACTGAGACTGAGACTCGACCTATTTGACACTTGAAGGGGAAAAAAAAAGGATTTTCCCTTTCAGCTGGAGATGACGACTTCTTCCTCTCACGGAAGGTTATGAATGTTTGAAACACTTTTTGCCAGAGAACGGTGAAAACAACACTGAATATTCCTGAGGCAGAGGCAGACAGTTACATGTCCTCCTTGACTCGGATCAAATGTTATCGCTGTGGGAGCGGAGAAGTGTGGAACTGACACGACAAATATTTCTTCCATTCACTTCTTGAATAGTGGAGCAAGGTCAAGGACCAGAAAAAAACCTACTCATGTATGTTATTCGCGTGTTCGTATATTTGCCACACGCAAACAGTTCTCTTGTTTCTGTTGATTGCCCAGGTAAGACCCGCTCAAAACATTTCAAGGATGCCCAGACCCTAATTTTGCGAATTGTTTTAAGCAGGTGTGCAGAGCATATTCCTGGCGTGAGGCAGTTGTTCAAAGCACTTTGTTCAAAACACAAAAGGATTTATTTACAGCATGATGCAATGGAACACCAACAAAAGAGAGCCGAATATAAAATGACTGAAAATCTGAAAACTCAATAGTTTAACTCAGTTTAATGATGCAGTTCCAAGCAATTGCAACAATCCCCATAATCAACCCTTGGGGAAAAAAATGAAAAACGAACCAACACAGGGTCTTACAGGAGAGATCTCAGAGAGAGAGAAAGGGTCGGGATGGACTTGCTTCTTTGAGACAAGCAGCTTCAATACGGACTGACTGCCTTCAGTGAGCAGCCAGACTGCTAAACCCCAGACTAAACCATGCCATAAAAGCTGAGCTGGGAGACCTGTCAACTCACATTTCAGTATACAAGTGTATTCGTTTTTTATTAGAAAAAGACAACCTGAATGCTCGATGCCTGATGAAGTATCTTAACTGTACTCACATTGACCCAAAAACACTCCCAAACAGTCTGCTTGGCAAAGCTGCGTTTATGACTTCTCTGGAAAAAGAAGAACCTTGTTGAAGGAGCATCATCACACGTTGTAAGATCCCATTGTGACCTGACTGACCTGTTCTTTCTCTGGGGTCACAATTCCAAGGATGAATGATCTCTACGTTTCCTTATGAATTCAGTTAAAATCTTTGAAGTATGCACTTCCGCTGATTTCAACCAAGTTTGAGAAAATAAATACTCTCCTGCTGCTCCTGTGCAATGGCATTGAGAGGCAGCAAGACCTCCAGCTTTTCTCACTCTTTAATCTCCATAGGGCATAATGCTTGCTCCTGGTTTCAGAGAACATTTTCAAGCGTCTGAATGAAGTCCTTGCTTTTTGTTATGATTCAACCAATACGTTGATGAATCCCTAATATTTCCATGTGTCGTATTTTGCAATTGAATTCACACCTGCAGTCCTTTCAGTGCAGGCCTATGGTGCTAATAACTTGCTGTCGTGTTATATACAAGGCTCGAGAGGCTGAATGACCTCCTCCTAATCCTGCGTAGTCCACCCGAGGGTTTGAATGGCCGTATTTTGAGCCGTTATAACGCACTATAGAAGGCGAATAGCCCCATTCTCTACCTATGTCATAGCTTGAGAGGCTGAACAGCTTCCTCCTGTTCTTGCGCAACAGGATTGTGACGTTGAATTTCCTCCTGCTATGTATTTGTAAATGACTTCCTCCAGTTCCCGTATAAAAGACCAAAGTGTCTTACCGGCCACTGACTGTTGCTTATAATAGAACCAAAGCCTTAATGGGCTCCTCTTCCTTTGTAACAGGCATGAGATCCTGATGCACTCTACCTGTTCCTGTCTGACCCAGTCAAAAGGCCAATGGTTGAGTGCTTTTCGTCTGTACCACACACAAGAGGCTGAATGCCTCTTCACTTTTCTGTTTAACACATTTGAGAGGCTGAAGGTTCTCATTTTGCTCGCTGCAAAATACTCAGTTGGCCGAATGGCACCCCACTGCTCCTGTGTAATAGACTCACGAGGCTGAATGCCCTCTTCGTCTTCATTTTTAACTGTCTGGAGACAACGAATGCACTCCTAATACGGTGTAAATTTATTTAGAGGCTGAATGGCCTCCTCCTGATTCGGTTTCACAGACTCAAGAGGCTCCATAGCGACTTTCTGTTTCGTTTTAGCAGGATTGAGAAGTTGAATGGACAAACGAGATTGATGTTATGTCTTTCATCAGTCAGAATGGCGGTTTTGACTTTTTAACACGTAAACTCCAGAATTTATTTCGACCAGGAACACTAAAATCAACTTTCAGCCTATGGTCAAAGAACATACTCGTGAAGTCAAAAGATTGATCAAGATTGTTGATGTAGTCCTCCTGAGTACACGACACACTCTATTTCCCCATACGTCTCACTTCAGCAACTTCTACTGCCTTGTAAAGATTCACAAATCCCAAACACCGAGATTTCCCATCATATCATTCAATAGCATTCTTTGTGAGAACGTCTCCGACTATGTCGAGCCCATCTTGAAACCGATTGTACGGGGGGCCACGAGCTTCTTTTGCAACACAACAGATTTGCTATAGTAACTTCACACCCACAGACTACCCAAACGAAGAACATTCCTCGTCATAATTTATGTTATGGCCATCTGCACCAGCATCCTCCTTGACAACGATGTCGCTACAATAGACTCAGTACTCAAAACCAACAAGTGCCAATCTCCCCGTGAAATCCTACAACCAATTCGCTTCACTTTCGAACAGAGCATATAAAACTTCGACAACCAATTCTTCATCCAGACACACTGAGCGGCCATGGGACCCCATTTACAGTCCAATATGACAAATGGTCATGCGCAATGTCGAAAAAGACATATTGCTGCACAGGGCCTCCAAGAAACGCGACACACCAGATACATAGACGATAATTTATTCATCTGAACACATGGCGAGGAGTGCCTGAATCAACTACATTGTGGTAAAACAAGTTCTATCCCACGAACACACTTAACACGGACTACTGATTAGAATCAATATCATTCTTCGACACAAGCATTTTCATCACGGACGAACAACTCAGTACCTCACTCTACCGCAGGCCTATGGATAACCTCAAGATGCCGCACTTCTCCAGCTACCATTTTAAACATAAATTTAAAAAGGCATGCCCTACGGGCAAGCCGTATTAACACAAAGATCTGTTCAGGTGAGGAGGAAAGTGGCGAACACTTGAAGGTGCTAAAGGAAGCCTATGTAGGAGCTGGACATGATACTGTATGCAATGGAGAACTGAGATGGTCTCTTAAGAAAACAGATACAGGATATGACTGATAGGGTCCACTTTGTCGTCCAGTACATTCCGGGAGTGGAGGGATCATGCCATGTACTTTGCAGTCTGCAACAGATTGTCGATGACGATGAGCATCTCGCCAAGATCTTCCCTGTATCTCCACTTCTTGCCTTTAATCAATTGCAAAACCTTTAACAGATCATTGTTCAAGCAAACTGTCCAGCCATCAGGCAGCGGTAGACCACAATACCACACACTGTGCCCCGGCAAACTTTGCAAGACAAGACAGAGCATCAACATAGATGCTGCCATTACACGTGAGGACAGCACGTACCACGAGGGCAGCAGGTACTAATGTGACTCGGCCAACGTTGTCTATCTCACACTCTGAAAATTTGCCCAAAGGCAATGTATATTGTCGAGACTATTCGACCCTGCGACAACGGATGAATGGACACCTAGAACAGGCGCCAGAAGGGATATTCCCTCCCAGTCGCACAAAACTCTGTTATAAAGGCTAATCCGCCGTGCAACTTCGGGTGAACATTCTCCAAGTTGGACTTCTAGATACACAAGAATGCTAAGTTGCTGAGCAGTGGCTGATCGCCATATTCAGTAAATCAGTATCCACGAGGAGTGCATCAACCGAGATCTTGAGTTCATGTCACACGACATGTGGCCCACCACAGTATTTGCTGTCATGCAGAGACTCAAACACGTGCACAAAAATGCTCATACTTTCTCACAGACTTTCACTCTTACACACCCTCACGCAAGCACACATTCATTCACACTCCGTCACACACATATACTCCATCACACACAAACCTTTCTCTCTCAACACATCCTCCCTCTCACACGTGCACTCGCTGACAAAATACACACGTATGCATTCTCTTTTCCTCACACACATATGTGCATACATATAAATTTATGGAGCGAAATTTCATTTGCATATTTGTATTTGCAGAGACATACTATTTTGTTGGGACAGCACACAATCTGTAATCAGTAAGTTCATGTGACTTTTTTTTAAAAATCCGACTTGGAAACTAAAACCGATCTGACTTCAGGTTAAGAAAAAGCTTCATTTTAAAACCTGCTTGCACGGCGGTACACTTGGCAAAAATATGTTGTGTAATGGCAGCGCGGCTAATTCACATATTCTTTTTATACCATTCTTATCACGGGCTCAGGACAAGGGCTGGGAAGACTCGAGTTGTTATTTACTCATTCCCTAGCTGTGGACGTAACTGTTCTTATGTTTTCCCTTAGCTTTTCGCTGATTTCAACTGCTTGCGAGGTCAGGGTGAATGTTTACGAAGTTCAACAAACACAAGCTCTCTCCTCGACTGCAGAACTCAGCAAAGTATTTGCAAAGTTCAGAAAATTATTAAATTTAGCAAAGCATTCTCTTTCAGATTTCACAGGAAATATTACATTTGTTCATTTTCTATTACGTTTTCCTCCATTTTTGTCATTTTATGACAACAAGGACAACAATAATAAAAAAAATACAGAGCCAGAATAGCTATGCATCAAAAATGCTGAGGGAACACCAGGCCTTTCCTCGGACACCACCTACCTGTAACACAGCTTTGTGGCGGTATCGTCACATTGCCTCAAGTGTGCCCTGTCCACAGCCCATGTTCACACGTCCACTCGTCAATATCAAGGTAGTGTGGCGTCCATGCAAGCGATTCGTCCTTCCGTGGGGCCAGTGTAATTTTACCATTTCGTATCCTACTGCACTCATAGCAAGCGGCGTAGGCAGGTACACAAGCAGGGTCCGATACAAAGCACGATGAGTCAGACCAGTCCTACAAATAGAAGAACGTGTAGGATCCAATAAACCTCCCCAAAGGAAAGTGAGCCATCGGAACCAGTAGTCACCTGCTGGGGGAGGCGACCTTATTGCTGCCTTCACATGATTTATTACACTCGTGATATTTATTACACTCAGCGATATTAAAACAGCATGAGGTACATAACATTTTGCAGACGCCCGTCTCTCTGCCGTCAGTACGCCTGGCAATCGTCGATTTTGCATCACTGCTTCCCTAACCGCTATTAGCTCAGTGTTAATAAGTGCTTGGCCTTCCTCCGTCTCATTTGCTAACAGTAATACACTATATTCGAGACCATTAATTTTTTTTAATTCCACCGTTGTCCCTGCTCCCAAGAGAATGGAACACACAATGTTCGCTCCTGGTGTAGTCCAAGGTCTGCGAATGTGTACACATTGCAATGCCGTGGGGTGTTCGCTTCGGGTGCGTCTATTACCGGCCCTTGGGACGAGCACTATTGTGCCAGTGGACAGTATCGCGGGATAGCAGCACCCCTCCCATCCCAGAGGAAGTTGATGGTACCCTTTCTCTCCACAGGACCAAATTATGCCCGCCATCATGGTGTCATTATTGATAAAGGAACAAGCAATGTTTCTGATGGTACCATTTCCATAGATTGCTGAGCAATAATCATTGTTCAAGCACAGCGTTGTGGTACATTGAGCGATCCCCAAAAGTAGTCTCGCCAGATTGGTGCAAAAGGCTGTGGTCGGGAGACTGTCAGCCTTGAGACTGCAGGTAGCCTGGAGTTCGTGTGGTGGCCCGAGATTTGCCCTAATTGCTCCCCCTATCAGGACCAGGGTAGTCGCTGCCCGCAGAAGCAGGCAGCTAGCATTTCTAACCAGGATCTCTGTGATTGGTTCGGCAGTCTATCGTTGGGCTGTGTGCAAACATATCCAACAAGTTAATCCAACGTCCAATCTCTGGTGTTGTGTTAAGGCCAAATCACATGCTCTGTTCTCTTCACATCTTGCAATGGCTCCTCGCACCTCCGAACCTAATGGCCTTTATCTCCTGCGGGGCCAATTCGAATACTGAGTTAGACTCGCTCTCGAGCCTCAGCCGACTCCCTTCAGGTTTGGGCAAGACATTAATGCCCTCGGCCCTGCTTGGGGTTGGTCCATTATCTGGTTTGGTTGGTTGCCATGCCCTGATGCTTATATCCTCTGTAGGATCTTCTGAACTGCATCTTCAGCGAGGGCGACTGTAATACTATATTCACCTGCAAGGTTTGTGAAGGTTTGTAGCTCAGGTTGAGGTTTCGTGTGTAGGTTTGCTCGCTGCGCTGTAGATTTGATATCCAGACATTTCATTATCTAGCGAGGTAGCATCATCAGTAGCGACTTCCAAGTGAAGTGAAGCTGTTCTCTCCTGATGTCTATTTGTATCTTTTTTCCTGGATGGGGTTCCGGGGGTTTGTGGTGATGTCATTTCCTGTTAGTTTTCTGAGGTGTTGTTAGGTAGCATCTAGATCAATGTGTTTGTTTATGGCTTTGTGGTTGGAGTGCCAGGCATCTAGGAATTCTCTGGCATGTCTTTGCTGAGCCTGTCCCAGAATAGATGTGTTGTCCCAGTCGAAATGGTGGTTTTTAACATCCGTGTGTAGGTTGTGAAATTCACCTGCCGAGAGATGTTGGAGAATGGTCTATCTATCGCACACCACCAGAATCTCTCATTGCTCTTCTGAGTCGTGCATATTATCACTCATGCCCTGGTCCCTCCTACCTTGATCGTAGAATACCTATTTCCAGTGTCAGGTGCCCCATTGGCCGTGCTGGATGCTACTAAGTGCCCGCAAGTATCCATGCATAAATGTTTATTATCCAATTCATAGTCCCATTGTCGCTACTAAACCTTTCAGGGATGCCACATCTCGGAATTATCTCAGTTCGGAAAGCGTTGGCTGCTACACTGGCATCCGGTTTAGAAGTGGGGAACGTTTTCACCCAAATGGAAAACGTATCGACTATTACCAGACAATACCTTTTCCCCTCGTTGGGCGTTAGTTCAATCAAACCCATCTGCAAATGTTCAAAGGGTTTTGGGGATTGGGGTTGTGCTGCCTGCCCGATCTTTATTCCCCTCCCAACATTATTAGTGGCACAGATAACACAACTTTCACAATATTTCTGGGAGTAAAGAGTAAATCCCTTCGTGTACATCCCTCCTTTTGACACATGGTCCTTACCGTGTGTCAGTTTGGCATGAAATGGAAATAATGATTTTGGTAGACAGGGTGTACAATTGAGGCCACACCATATTCCTTCCCTCACACTGCTTCTGCTTTCATCCACTCACGCTTTTCTTCCGACGTGGCCTGTCACTGTAACTCCCGTATGTCTGCAGTTGGAGTACAGATTTTTGTCATACACATGTCTATCAGTTGCTGGGCTGTCGTTCTTGCCGCTGAGGCTGTCCTCGCATTGCCTTGAGAAATAGAATCATTATTTTTCGATGTGCTACACATTTACACACAGACATTGATTTAGGCAACAGGACCACTTCCAGGAGGTCAGAAATCAAGCTACGTTGTGTGATGGTCTTCCCGGTGGAGGTCAAGAAGTCCCTGTGTATCCACAGTGTGCCAAAAATCATGTACAACCACGAATGCATATCTGATATCGGTGTAACTATTCACTGTCCTTCCTTTAGCCAATTTACATGACTCAGTCAAGGCAATCAGATCCGCTGCTTGACCTGACAGATGAGAAGGGAGTGATCCCCCTTTTCTTTGTCGTGGGCAGTCACGTCAGCATACCAAACACAATTTTTGCCTGTCTCCTTGCTCCATGCTGACACATCCACAAAGAAAAAAATTCGATATCTGGATTTAAAAGTGGTGAATCCTGAAAATCTAGCCTAGGGCTGCAAATTTCAGAGTTACAGCGACACAAGCATGTGGGTTTCCATCTTCTTCTGTGGGAGAAGGCTATCAGGGTTAAGGTCGTTACATCGCTTTATTGTAATGTTAGCCATCTCCAATAACACAGTATTACATCTGAGCCAACGTGCTGGCGACACGTGTGCGGTCTTTTGTTCGGAATGCATTGAGGATACCGCATGTGGGGCCAGTAGTGTTAATTCACCATAGCCGAATATATCGCTGGATGCTACAGCAGCCTTTTCAGCTGCAGCCACGACTCGCAGGCATTTAGGCAATCCTGCCGCTATGGGGTCTAGTTTAGCCGAAAAATATGATACCGGTCTTAATTTACCCCCATGATCCGTCAACAGCGCAGGTGTCATGCAGCCACGATTCTCATCTACCATTTGAAGAAAAGGCTTGATTGGATTCGGAATTCTCAGTGTAGGTGTAATTTGGAGCGCTTTTTAAAAATTCAACAAAGGCATCCCCTGCCGCTGGGGTCCACTGCAACGGACTCTGGTTCTGTAACACTTTGCCATGGGCTATGTCACTTCGGGGCGCCTCAAGGGTTGCGTAATCTGGACTATACATTCCACAGTCGGAACACATGCCCCAAACGGATAGGAATTGTTTCTTCGTGTGAGGCTTTGGAATTTGCTGGATTGCTTGAACTCTTTCTTCACCAATAACCTTCCCTTGCTCAGGTATTAAGTGACCTAAGAACACAAATTTTAGCTTTGTGAGGCTGACTTTGTGCCCTCCCCTCGCTAGACGGCAGGGCAACGCAAGGGTATCCTTCTCACATTGTTCCTCTGTCGGTGCCGCTATTCAGCAATTGTCTACATACTACAGAAGCGCTGACCCCCGGGTTAGAGCATGAGTTACCAAACCCCGATGTAGAGCCTCATTATATATATTGTGGTGGACTCACACTAACCTTGACAAAGTCGGCTGAAGGTATATGATTTCCCTTTGAATGAGAAAGCTAACCAGAATTGACTATCTGGGTGCACCAGTACATAAAAGAAGGCATTTGCTAAATCAGCAGCAGAGAACCATTTACAGTCCGCTGGAATTTGAGCTCATATATTATAGGGGTTGGGAACATTTGAGGCGTGTGCGACAACAGCATTATTGACTGCCTGCAAGTCTTGAACAAACCTCCATTCCTCTGATTCACCGGGAAAGTTTGCCTTTTTGACTGGAACGGTGGGGGTTCTCACTGGTGAGTTTTCCCAGGGGATTATCACTCCAGCCTTTCGGAGGAATTTAAAGACTGGCATAATTCCTTCTATGGCCTGAGGTTTTAACGGGTATTGAGTTTAGCAAGGACGATACTCAGACTTCTGGTTTATCCTGATGGGCTCACATCCCCATATGAGCCGAACGTTATGTTTGCCTTTTGCTCACAACTCAGTACGGGCCGTTTTTAATCTTGGGTCAGGGAAACGCCAGGCTCGTCTCCTAACATTTCTGGTCTAGTGGGTGTTACCTATGTGCCTGATTTAGCCAATTAAGTTTCTTCTTATATGTTCGCAAATCTGCGTTGAACCAGATACCCACATCATCCCTGAAGATCCAGTATTTCGTTCTTTGTGCCTTTAGCGCCCATGGCCTCAAATCCTGCCACCTGTTACCGGACGCCTGTGCCAGTGGCACGTGAGGAGCGAACCCTTCCACATCAAAAAGATAGGGTCTACTTGCCATTTCAGATATTTTGCATAAGTTCACACTGACTGCACATCTGTGATCACTCCAAGAAATACTCGCACAATAACAACTGATCTGGGTCAACCAATCTCGTGAACCACTTCTTCTCATATGGTTCATCATTGTCATCGCGGTGTATAGATGCTTTGCAGTGCAGCATGTCTCCATCAAGAATATCGGTGTTGATGGGATTAACTTTGTTGCTTGCTTCCAGAGCGAGTGAATCGCTCACTGAACTTATCGCCCTCTGGCTTAATCGCCAGTAATATACATTTAAGTGTATAGGAGCTGCGAAGGTTTGCTTTCCCAAAAAGCAGCACGTCGCATTTATCTGAATTAATCTCCATCTGCCACTCCTCAGCCCATTGGCCCATCTGGTCAATATCCTGTTATAATCTAAGGTAACCTCCGTCCCAGTCCACTGCACTTCCAATTCTGGTGTCATCTGCAAGCTCCTAACTATACCTCATATTCACACATGCAAATTATTTATATAAATGACGACAATTCGTAAACCTAGCACCGATCCTTATGCCACTCCAACAGTCATAGTCCTTCGGTCTTAAAAAAACAACCCTCCACCTCCATCCTCTGTCTTCTACCTTTGACTCAGTTCTGTACTAAATTGCTAGTTCTCCCTGTAATCCGTGAGATCCAACCTTGCTCACCAGTCGCCCATGGAGAATCTTGTCGAACGCCTTACTGAAGTCCGTATAGATCACATCTAACGCTATTTCCTCAAGAATCCACTTTGTTACTTCTTCAAAAAAAAACTCGATCATGTCTATGAGACATGATTTCCCACGCATAAACCCATTTTGACGATCCCTAATCAGTCCTTTCGTTTGCAAATGCATGAACATCTCTTCCCAAGGTGGAATGTGAGGAGTTCTTTCTCCAGGAGTCGGGCGGTCACATTTTGGCGGTGGAGGAGGCCAAGGACCTGCATATCCTTGATGGCATGGGAGAGTTTGATTTTGAATTCCTACAGTGTGGAAACGGGTCTTCGGCCCAACAATTCCACACCATCACTCCGAACCGGACCCCATGGAAACCCATTCCCGTCAGCTTTATTTACAACTGACTAATGCAGCATGCCTGCACATCCCTTAAAACTACGGGCAAATTAACACGGCCAATTGACCTAACCTGCACATCTTCGGGTTGTGGGAGAAAACCGGAACACCTGGAGGAAAACAGGAAAACCACATTCAGGCAGTCACTGAAAGCTGGAATTGAACCACGGTCCCTGGCACCGTGAGGCAGCAATGATAACCACTGAGCCACCATGCCAACCGAGGGAGATATGTAGTTTAAAGCCATTGGGCGGTTGGGTTAGTTGATCCTTTTGTCCCAGAGATATTCTCTGAAACGATTCATAAGTTGCCATCCTGTCTCCCAAATATCGAGGAGTCCACATCGGGATCGACGGGCACAAATGTGTGGAGCTGCAAAAATTTATGCCAGATGTGAAACGATCCTTTAGGGTCTTGGACGGAGGTGCGGGGTTAATATGGCTATCGGTTTTGCACTTCCTGTGGTGGAATTGGAAGGTGCCAGGAGTGGTGGGTAGACTGGTGGGGGAGTGACGGTGTGGGGGGGGCGGGGGGTGCGGCGGGACCTGACAAGGGAGCAGCAGAGGAAATGGTCTCTCCGTAAAGCTGATAGTTATGGGCCGGGAAATATGTCTCTGATGGTGGTGTCCGACTGTATGTGGAAGAAACGGCGAAGGATGATGTGTGGTGTCTGCTGATTGTTGCGGTGGATGGTGAGGACCAGGGCGCCCTGACATTGTTTTGGTGGGAGAGGGGGTTTGGATTTTCAAGAGTGGAGAGATCTAGAGGCGATGCGCTGGAAGGCATCATCCACCATTTTCGAGAGGAAAATGTGACCTTTGAAGAAGGAGGCCCTCTGGGATTTTCTTATTGGAATTGGTCATCCTGGGAGCAGACGCTTTGGAAGTGAAGGAATTCAGAATAAGAGATGGCGTTTTACAGGAGGCAGGGTGGGTGCGTGTATATTCCAGGGAGCTGTGGGTGTCAGTGAGCTACAAGATGCAATGTTGAGTCTGTCACCATTGATGGAGTTGGAGAGATCCAGGAAGTGAGTGGGGAAAGGTGTCTGAGATGGTCCAAGTGAATTTGAGATGGGGGTGCAATAAACATGATGTTAATGTTTATGAACTGTGTGGCCGATAAAGTCATCAAGATAGCGGAGGGAATGGTTGGAAAGTGTGCTGCTATGCCTTCAGAAGATTTCCTGGCACATTATGTACTGGAAATTGTATAACTGACATTCCCCATAACACTCTGTACTCAACATTTTAAAAAGGAATTTTCCCGGAAAAGTCTGTGAAGAACGTTGTATAACTACCATTGCGAGGAATATCCTGCACCCGATATTCTATAACTGACATTCCCCGGAACATTCTCTACCCAACATTGCATAACTGACATTCCCTGGAATATTTTGTACCCAACATTCTACAACTGACATTTCCCGGAACATTCTGTACTAAACATTCGAAAACTGACATTCCCCGTCATTTTCTAAACCCGTCATTTTTTAACTGACGTTGCCTGGGACATTTTGTCCCTGACATTACTTGTGAACGGCTGGACTTCAGTGAATTGAGCAAACGATATGATCTCGAGGGAATAGATCCCGTTCCAGGGAGAAGGAGATAATGTTCCGAAGTACCCTCAGGCAGTTAAAGCGTTTCATACCTTTTCCCACAATTTAGCCGAAAAGATGGAATTTTCCGAACTCCATTTGTCTTCAAGGAGCTTCGAGAGAGCATGCAGAACAGAAACGTTTTCACTTACCGTATACGGAACTGGAAGGAAGTGACTTGTGTCTGCTTTCGAGTGATTGATTGTGTGGGAATATTCCAAAAAACACCTGTTGTTATGGATATGTCTCTGTGTGTTTGGGGAGGGAGGGCATTTTGTTTATTACGATGTATTTTTTGCCAGCCATGCAGACTTTCCGTATTGTTATTCCACCTCAAATTATTTCCATAAATCTCTAAATACGGTGACACATTTGAAAATTTCACTGGCCCCTCTGTCAAACTGGTCACTTTGTCTCCAGGCTAATGTATGATGTGTTTGTTTTTCTTCCTCACAGTTAACGTAGTGACCGTCTACGTTCTGCTTTATAAAGATTGTGAATTGTCTCCATGTGTCAGACGTTATCTGGGGGCCATGGCAGTGGCGGATCTACTGGTCATTATCCTCGACCTTATAATGAGACACATTCCCATTGTTTATAATGAAATGTTTTGTTTCCTGGAGTCCATACCCGTGTGTAATATCCACGCCGTCCTGCTTTATGCAGCCACTGACTGCTCTGTCTGGTTCACCGTCACTTTCACTTTTGATCGATTTGTGGCCATTTGTTGCCAGAATCTGAAAAGTAAATATTGCAGTGAGAACACGGCGGCTGTGGTTCTGGGAACAGTGACTGTACTGAGTTGTTTAAAGAATATTTTCTGGTATTTTATGCTTTCAACTCGGTATCATCTGGGGCACACACCCTGGTTTTGTATGGGAGCAATCGGTGTTTATGACTCCCGTGTCTGGATCACAATTGAGTTCGTCCACAATATTCTCACCCCGGCTTTGCCATTTTTCCTGATTCTGTTGCTCAATGTTTTCACCGTCAGATACATTGTAGTGACCAGCAAAGCCCGCAGAAGACTCCGGGCTCACACAAATGTGGACCCTCGTTCTGACACAGAAATGAGAAATCGAAAAACATCCATGATTTTACTGTTTGTTATCTCAGCCAATTTCATTCTGTTATGGTCAATGTTAATGGTGTATTTTGTATGGTACCGTATCTGGTGTATTGCAGATATTGCAGGAGGAGGAAAAGAGCGAGGAAGAGGGAGAGAGAGTTTGGTGGGAGAGACCGTGAGAGGGCGGAGAGAGAGATTGACAGGAACGACGAAACAGAGGCTTGGTGCGAGACAAAGAGTGAGAGATCTGCACAAAGTGAAAGAGAGGCGGGGAAGAGAGGGAAAATAGGTGAGAGAGAGGGCGGGAGGATGGGAGAGAGAGGGAAAGCATATAAATAAAGGGAGGAGGTATGAGAGCGCGCGAGAGAGAGTGGGGTGGAGAGAGAGGCCGCCAGAGAATGTGTTGAGAGAGAGCGCAGGAGGGAT
>NC_057717.1:58969027-59026750 GCF_004010195.1 Chiloscyllium plagiosum | reverse complement strand
TGTGAGAGTGACTTGGAGGGGTTAGAGTGAGAGATGGAGGGAGTATGGGAGCAGCAAAGAAATATAATCTGCTCAGTGTGGTTTCTGGTAAGTACCTATTTGTAAATGGTACTGTTGTGGAAATGTTATTGGAATGTTAATACGGACCAGGCTGACGCTCTGGCAGCTGTTGGATGTTAAAAACAAGTAACAAAATTTCGAGATTTAGAATCTCCTGGCAGTTATTGTGCACGTGAAGCCAATATCCATTGCAAATACCAATTAACTTTACCAATTTACTTTCAGGAAAAAAGTGTCCCCTACTTTTTGGTCTGGCCTGAAAGTGACTCCAGACACACAGGTATGTGATAAACTCTCCAATGGTGTCTGAAATGGCTAATCAAGACACCTAAACTGGTGCAATGTATGAAAAGATCAAACCAGGCAGAACACATGGCAACAGCCTCGGTATCGGAAAAGGGGATGGGAGACACAGTTCTGGCGACGCTGCAGAGACGTCTTTGTCACATCTGAGAACTTATGACAAAATTTACAGACTTCACGGTAAAAGGAGAAGGATCAGGTCATCCAACCCATTGTGTATTCGCCCATTCAATTTTATGGCCGAATTTCTCTTCAGTGTAATTATAACACAACATGCTCATATCCCTTGAGATTAGCTATCGGAAAAAATGTAAAATAGGGTCTTTAGTTATCACTTCGGTCCATCAATTTTGCTTCCCCAGGAAATAAATTGATGGATACGCCTCTATCCCAAAACCACACTTGTCCTCTCCTCATTAATTGAGAGTTGAGATCTCCTCATTTATATTCAGTATCTTGGTTTCCACGGCATTATGTGGGGGAGAATTCTCCAGGTTCACCAGTCTGAGTGCAAACCTTTATCCTCATTTCAACACAGAGTATCCTGCCTATACGTAATAATGCGGCCCCTTGTTTGAGACGTCCCAGGCAGGAGAATTATCCGCCCTGTTTCCAATCTGTCTCACCTCGTCAGATATTTATATATTTTCGTGAGATCTCCACTCATTTTCCGAAATCTCATATAAGACAGACCCAGTCGGCCCAAAACCGTGCTCACACAATAAGCTTCTCATCACAGTGATCAGATGGACCTCCTTCAGTGCACTTGTGCAATGCCCGGTTTGTCCCTTATTCGGTAAGGCAACCAGAATTGCACATATACTGCACAATGTTCGCGATGCATTTCAAAAAGATCGTGTACAGTAATGGTAAGACACTTACTCCTGAACTCAAATCTCTAAAATCGAAGTCAAAACAGAATTTATTTTCCTTACTACGTTCTGTGTTGTAATGATGCCAACAGTAACTGCTGTACAAGGAGATTCAAGACCTTTTCGATGTTACAGCTAGCCCCATCTTGGTCTATGTCCACTGATCAGCGGGAAATTGCCGTTCCCAGTATTGACGTCTGTCTTCAGAACTCATTCCACTGGAATTCAGAGGTCTGTGCAGAAATAAATAGAACAAGGAACTTAGGTCCCTTTTTCGAGCAATATGTTTCAAACAGCTCCAGCCTTTGAAGCCTCTCCCTGTCGATCTCATCTTCGAACTCTCGCAATTTTTTTGCATTTCTTTTTTAAACCATTTCAAGGTCCACGAAATCTTTCCAACAGCAAAAAATCAGAATTGCACAAAATATTCCAAAAGTGGCCAAAACATGACCTCCCAATTCCCATATGCAACGTTCTGGCCGATAAAGGAAAGCATAGCAAACGCCTTCTTCACTAAGTTACCCACCTGCGTCTCCAATTTCAACGAGTGTGAACCAGCACTCCAAGGCGTACAAGATGATCAGAGGATTAGATAGCGCAGACAGTGAAAGACTTTTGCCCAGGACGATGACGTCAACTTGTACGAGAGGGCCCAACTACAAAGACAGATGTCAGAGGCAAGTTTTTTACACAGAGAGTCTAAGGGCGTGAAATGCCCTACCTGCTAATGTAGTCAACTCAGTCACTTTAGGGATATAAGGACAAGGCTGATTTTGGGACAGTGTAGGGGGACGAGCTGAGAATAGTTCACAGGTAGCCGGAACATTGAGGGCTGAAGGGTCTGTTTTGTGCTGTATTGTTTTTTAATCAATGTTCTATGTCCCTCTGTTCAGCAATACATCCTCTCTGCAGACTTGGAAATAATGCATTTGATTCTCTCAAAAGAATGTTGATATGTATTACGAATAGGTAGTGCCCAAGCACAAATCTGTATGACATCTCATGAGCCTTTCACTCCAAAATAAACATTCCTTTATTCCGATGTTTCTCATCGAAGATAGTGGCCGTGGTGGAGTCCTGTGCTGCAGGTTGACCGATCTGACTGCTTTGCATTTTCTCCCGTTTCTTGAATTTTGTCGTTTACTTAGTTAAATCTCAGCTCTGCCATCGCTTGGATCGTGGCGATCGCCAAAAACTGTCTGCGTGCAGTTTGCACTTCTCCCCGTGCCTGTGTGAGTTTCCTCTGGGTGTTCCAGTTTCCTCCAAAACTCCAAAGTCAGGTGAATTGTTCATGGTTATTTGCATGGTTTTTTTGTGCAATGATCAGAGGTAAATAAGTCTGGTTGGGTGACTCTTCGGAGGGTCAGTGTGTACTTGTTGGGCTGAAGAGCCTGTTTCCACACTATTGGGAATCTAATCTGAAAAAGTTCGCATCGAGTTGTTTTGAGCTGGTGCCAAGGAGTCGGCCTAGAGCAGGGCCTGGAGTGTGCACATAGAGATCGATCCATGTTGAGAACTTAGAGATTGGCCCTGGTTGTAGACTTCTAGATGTGTCCAGATGTGGACCTGGAAATGGGCACAGGTGTGGACTTCGAGATGGGCCAATGGGCGGTTCTTCAGGAGGGCGCAGAGTGCGAACCTTGACTAGACCCAGTGCACAGGAGAATGAGTCATGACTGGCTTTTGTGAAAAAGACAGCAGACTTGCAATCAGTGGCTGCTACCGAGTTTTCATAAGATTTGTACCTCAGGTTGATTTTCTGCGTGTCGGTTTGTTCGTTGAGCTGGAACCTCAGCCAGCAAGCGTACATCTAGTGGCTGCTGCATGTTCGGAGAGACCAGATCAGTGGCACAAGATGGCCCAGGTGGATTAAAAAAATTGACAGCAATGGTCTCCAATGTAGATAGAAGCGAGGCGTCGCTTGAAGGATGGCGGTGCAGGCATCATCAATGTTCATGATTTGTCGCAGGATTGATGGACTCCCGCCAGTCTAAACTCTCCTTATTTCTTTGTTCTTATACTGCTCAAAATGGCAAACTTCCTGTTAACAAATGAAAACATTCGCCCTATTTTATTGTATTTTTACTGCAAAATACGTGTGTCAAGAAAATGAAAATGTTTACATTAGCCCCAATCCATTAGGATTTGATCTTTAACACTAAGATTAAAACATTAACAATGATCCTTTATAAAATCCAAACATATTTTGGTTTTCTGTAATTTATCGGTTAGTCAGTTTTTCAAATGGATTTTCCACTTCATCAATCTATATTGACTTTGTCTCTGCTGATTACTTTCAGTTCCAATAATTTCTCCAAAACTATTTATTCAATAAATTCATTTTATTTGTGCACACCAGACGTAGATTTCCCAGTATTGCTGGGAACAGTTTTGTTTTGATTTTTCCTTCTGCGAAGACAGAACGGAAGTGGCTGTGTCATTGTTCTGCCATTTCCCTGTTCTCCAATCTCAATTCATTGGTTTCAGAATGTAACAAAGGTGCAGTTGCTTTCTCCAGCCTTTGCCATTGGAACACTTTTAGAAGCGGTTAGATTCCACGCTTTTACACAATGCTCAAATACACTTTTGAAATCCATCAGTTCCAGACTCAACCTACACAAAGATTGACCTTCCACAATCACAGATACCAGACGGAAATACAAAATGATCGACATTAGACCGAAATTCAAAGACGAGGGCCGTAGCCGAGAATGTTATCACACTTCAAGTGCTCGTGCAAGTACTTTTTGACAGTTGTGAGGTTACCTGTGACAACTCCCCTCAGGAAGTACATTCCTGACTCCAATAGACTTTGAAAGAAAATCGATCTTCCAGTCCTCTTTTAACATCAAACACTTCACTTCAAAAATGTTCTCCCTTGCTCCTCGCCCTTTGACTTGAACCCTCAACTGCTGTCTATCCATCATGTCCATTTCACTCAAACTTGTAACTCTGAATCACGTCCCCTTCGCCTTCTCTGCTCCAAAGCATCTTATCCAGCCTGTCTTCATAGCTGATATGCTCCAACCCAGGGAACATCCTGGTTAATCACCTCTATAACACAATCACATCCTTCCTGTGATGTGACATGAAGAACTAGACCATCTTGGCATAAACAATGTCCTGTATAGGCCTTTCAATCTATCGCTGCATAAATAAACAAGATGCCTATGGTACCTTGCACCTTCTTTAACTTGTCCATTAGCCTGTCTATTCACTTCAGGAATCCGTGGAGAATCGCCTTCTCAGCTGGCTAATGTGCTGCCATTCTTTGAGTACTCGCCGCCTCGTTCCTTCTTCCTCGGTGAATGACTTCATATTTAATGGAGTTACATTCCACCCGCCATTGAACTGCCAGTCTGACCATTGCATCCATATATTCCTGTAGCATAATGGCTGTGACGATATGCGTGACAACTCTCTTTACAGGGAATGTGCGAATGTACTTATTACAATCTCCATTCACATTCCCCTCTACATCATTCAGAAATACCACAAATAATGAGCAACACAGCGCTGATCCCTGTAGCAGACCAGGAGGCATTGTTGTCCTGCTCAACAATGGCTTCAAATACGACCCACTGTCTCCTGCACTAAAATATTTTCGAATGTAATGTGTTAAAATGGTCATATTATTATAATATTTTACTTTTTTTTATCTGTTTCCTATTTGGGGCTTTGTCAAAGTCCTTTTGAATGAACTAATTAAGCGAGTATCTCAAACAAATTTAGTCAAATTTGTTGCACATAGCTAACTTCCGTTAACGGTATCATCACTATTGTTGTTCAAAACCTGCCTCGTAATGGAAATCTTTTATCTGCTTTCTGTAGTTCCTCCAATACATTCCTGAGCAATGATTTGATACTCACTTCTCTATGGTTATCCATAACATCTCTGATATATTTCCCATCCAGTGTAACCACATTATTTGTTGTTTGTTTCTCTGGCAGGTCCCGTGGCTATTTTGTTACACTTGATGTATGCTTAGAATATACTGAGATTCTCCCTAAGCTTGCCTGCCAACAGTTATCTGGGTCCGGTGATAGACAATCTCATCCATGTAATTTTTCTAAGTTTCACTGTGATCACCTCTCATTCCTTGAAACATTTGACAACAGTCCGAATTCACTCATCAGACAATCTTGGCATCTGAGGGATTAATCTGGAGAATTCCATACAGCAAATGTAGTCAGTTTATGATGCTTTGTATCACGACACCAAAACTGTACACACACACCAGATACAGTCTCATCAACACGATGTAAGTGTTGCAACACGTCGTTACTTTGAGTCGGATCAGATGCTGATATCTGTACTGAAAACAACAAATAGTCGGGATCACAGCCGGTCAGATAGCATCCATGGAAAGAGAGAATAATAACATTGCAATCGAGACGACGTTTCATCACCTGCATGCTGATTCCCTTGAAATGAATTCAGACATAATTTTAAACTTCCCATTTTCAGGTGCTGCTCCGAATGCCCTTACTTTCTGAGTATCAAATATTACATTCCTTATAATAAGTTCCTTCGAGTTCATGAAAGCTTAAATGGTCTGTAGCTCTCCATTGTCCCTCTTCTTTTTTTTTTTTTGCAGCAATGGAATGCATTTACAATCTTCGAAAGTGAATAGGGAAGAATAAATTAATTGGCACCACAATCGATAGATCTATTGCTGCTTCCTGCGAAATTCTGGTATGAAGGACAGCTGTTCCATCAGACTCATCAATACTCAATCTTCCAGTTACTAACATGCCACTGAAATGCATGCGTTCCGGGTTTAGTTGCGCATGTTGCATGATCCTGTGGTATTTCCGAGAGATTTTCTGTATCCTTCTCTGGGAGACGTGTCATAACCCACGCAAACATTTTTTCATGTATTCAAAGCCTGGAATGTATTTTAACGTTTGTATGAGTGTCTGCTTCATCAAGCTTGTACTTTCCCAGGCTCAGTCAGATGGATGCAAGGTCAGCAGATGTCGTCGCACTTGATAGTGCACTCGTTCCACTGTGGGAATTTTCTTCTCTTATAGGCATTTATTCACATACTAACTCTTGCTGATCGACTATTAAGCAGCACTGTCCAGACGATATGTGACTGGGGCTCGTGACTGGGCTGAGTGCCCACTTGCTCATTGTAGGGCAATGAACGTTTGCTAATTGTTAAATGATTGTAACCTACATAACCACTCAGCTCTCTCAATCTCGTCGGATTGACTTTTGACCATAAGGTCGACTTGTCTCTCCCCTTGAGCACACGAATAAACAGTCAATAACTCAAGATTTGTGTGGAGCAGGTTATTGTTCCGTGAAATTGGACCACGACAAGCGAATCACCCACAGCATAATTTTATTCCAGTTCTCACAGTTGGAGACGTCTGCAGGACTTCTATTACACGAGGTTTTTGGACCTAAAACCTTTATTTTTTCTTTTTATTTGCAGCCTTCCTGAGTCGGCGATTTTGTTTTAACTTGAAAAGGGAGACGAGAATTCTTCCCTGAAACAATGGGGTTGAGTTTTGAGTTGAGAAGTAAGACGTGGTTTCCACCCTGAAGACACGTGGTTCTGTGTTTTCTTTACTATTACGGGATTGTGTTTGATTGAAGAAGGTTTAGGGTGTAGGTTTGTTCGCTGAGCTGTATGTTTGATATCCAGACGTTTCATTACCTGGCAAGGTAACATCATCAGTAACGATCTCCAAGTGAAGCGAAGCTGTTGTCTCCTGCTTTCTATTTATATCTTTCTCCTGGGTGGGGTTCCTGGGATTTGTGGTGATGTCATTTCCTGTTCGTTTTCTGAGTGGTTGATAGATTGCACCTAGATCTATATGTTTGTTTATGGTGTTGTGGTTTGAGTGCCAGGCCTCGAGGAATTCTCTGCAATGTCTTTGCTTACCTTGTCCCAGGATAGATGTATTGTCCCAGTCGAAATGGTGTTTTTTTTTTCATCCGTGTGTCGGGCTACGAGGGAGAGAGGCTCGTGTCTTTTTGTGGCAAGCTGGTGTTCATGTATCCTGGTGGCTAACTTTATTCCTGTTTGTCCTACGTAATGTTTGTAGCGGTCATTGCATGGAATTTTATAGATGATGTCGTCTGAATCTGTTTCTCTGTTGTATCTGTTTTTGCTTGTCATGCTTTACGGTTTTGTCTTGTTTGTGTGTTGGGCTTTGGCCTGTTTGTTTTGGTGTTTGTCCTTTGCTTCCTGTTATTATTTTCTTCCATTCCAGGATAATGGAATCGCTGAATTCTAAATGCAGGAGGATGCCTGCCAGCAGGGACAAGGGAATCTAATCTCGCTGTTTATTCGTGTGCTCAAGTGGAGAGACAAGTCGACCTTATGGTCTATTTGTGTCTCGAGGAATACACAGAAACGTCGTGGTAAATATTCTCTAATCAAGGTAATAGATATCCTGGTCCTTCCAGGTCATCGGCCGATAATCTTTGAGAGATGCAATATAGAGGGCGTTTGCTCTTTTGTCCCGTTCAAAAATAAAAAGGAAAGCAGTCCATGGACAAAAAGCGCCTAGAAATGCTGATACAATTCTCGCTAATCGGCCAGAAGATATTGGTGTGATTACTGAACGGGGTCCTAGCTTCCGGACGGAAATTGATGCTGAGAGCATCTTAGGCTTTTCAAAATTAGGTTTTAAAAGTTTGGTTGATCCAGGGTTATGACAGGTGAAACCCCATATGATAAGCCATGGACACAATCTGAGGTCTGCAGCATGCTTCTAGATGCCCCGAACCGTTAGAGTGTCCAATATTATTTTTAATTGGCTTTACAAATCTGCAGTAATTCCATTTGCTTACATCAGGATGTCCAGAATCTAATGAATTTGGAAATTTTTTGGGCAACATTGGGCAATTATTAAAGGCACAGTTTTTTTCCCCCTGGGTGTTGGACACATGGAGATGCACAAACAACTTGCCATGCTCATTCTGTTAGAATTGCAAACGAACCAGCTGGAAGGTTTTAGATTTTGCTTCAGCAGCCATGTGTCACAGCCATGATTTATGAGTCTGAGCTTCCTAACTTTAATATTCTGGAATGCGACTGCCTCATTGCCCTTATAATCATCATTAGATTTAAAATAATGACGGAAAAGGATAGACCAGATCGAAAAGTTGAAGTTGTAAATGGGAGAAATGCAAATTTAGACGGCATTAGGCAAGAACTTTCGAAAGCTGATTAAGGGCAAATGTTCGCTGGTAAAGTGACGGCTGGAAAATGGGAAGCCTTCAGAAATGAAACCACGGGAACCCAGAGAAAGTATATTCTTGTTGGGGTGAAAGGAAAACCTGTTACGTATAGAGAATGCTGGTAGGTATAGGGAACCCAATAAAACAAAATTGAGGTTTAGTTTAAGAAATAGAAGCTAATAAATGTAAATTATACATACGAGAGATCGAGTGATTCCTTAGACGAGCATAAAGAAAACAGGAGTATACTTAAGAGGGAAATCAGGTGGGCAAAAGGGAGACATGAGATAGCTTTGGCAAATAGAATAAAAGAGAATCCAAAGAGTTTTTACAAATACATAAAGGACAAAAGGGTAACTGAGGAGAGAATAGCGCCCCTCAAAGATCAGCAATGCGGCCTTTGTGTGGAGCTGCAGAAAATGGGGGAGATAGTAAATGAGTATTTTGCATCAGTACGTACTGTGGAAAAGGATATGGAAGATATCGATATAGAGAAATGGATGGTGACATCTTGCAAAATGTCCATATTACAGAGGAGGAAGTGCTGGATGTCTTGAAACGCATAAAAGTGGATAAATCCCCACGACCTGATCAGGTGTACCTTTGAGGTCTGTGGGAAGCTGGAGAAGCGATTGGTGCGCCTCTTGCTGAGAAATCCTTACCATCTATAGTCATAGATGAGGTGTCAGAAGACTGGAGGTTGGCTAACGAGGTGCCACTGTTTACGAAGGGTGATAAGGACAAGCCAGGGAGCTATAGGCCAACGAGCCTGAAGTTGGTGGTGGGCAAGTCGTTGGAGGGAATCCTGAGGGACAGGAGGTATATGTATTTGGAAAGGCAAGGACTGATTCGGGATACTCAACATGGCTTTGTGCATGGAAAATCATGTCTCACAAACTTGATTGAGGGTTTTGAGGAAGCAACAAAGAGGATTGATGAGGGCAGAGCGGTAGATGTGATCTACATGGACTTCAGTAAAACGCTCAACAAAGCGTTGCATGGGAGATTGATTCGCAAGGTTAGATCTCATGGAATACAGGGAGAAATACCCATTTGGTTACAGAACTAGCTGAAACGTAGAAGACATAGGGTGGTTTTGGAGGTTTGTTTTTCAGAGTGGAGGCCAGTGACCAGTTCAGTGCCACAATGATCGGAGCTGGGTCCATTACTTTTTGTAATTTACATAAATGATTTGCATGCGAGCATAAGAGGTACAGTTAGTAAGTTTGCAGATGACACCAAAATTGGAGGTGCAGTGGACATCGAAGTGGGTTACTTCTGATTGCAACAAGACCTTGACCAGATGGGTCAATGGGCTGAGAAGTGGCTGATGGAATTTAATTCATATAAATGCGAGATGCTGCATTTTGAAAAAGCAAATCTTAGCAGGACTTATGGTCTTAATAGTAAGGTCCGAGAGAGTGTTGCTGAACAACGAGACCTTTGAGTGCAGTTTCATTGCTCCTTGAAAGTGGAGTCGCAATTTCGATAGGTTAGTGAAGAAGGCGTTTGTATCCTTTCATTTATTGGTCAGAGTATCGAGTACAGGAGTTGGGAGATCATGTTGCGGCTGTACAGGACATTGGTTAGGGCACTGCTGGAATATTGCGTCCAATTCTTGTCTCCTTCCTATCGGAAAGGTGTTGTGAAACTTGTAAGGTTTGAGAAACAATTTACAAGGATGTTGCCTGGGTTGCAAGATTTCCGCGATAGTGAGAGGCTGAACAGGCTGCGGATGTTTTCCCTGGAGCGTCAGAGGCTGAGAGGTGACCTTATAGAGATTTACAGAATTATGAGGGGCATGGATACGGTAAATTGGCAAAGTCTTTTCCCTGGGATCGGGAGTCCAAAACAAGAGAATTTAGCGTGAGAGGTGAAAGGTATAACAGAGACCTGCGGGGTAACTTTTTCACGCAGAAGGCGTTAAGTGCATGGAATGAGCTTCCAGCGGAACTGTTGGTGGATGGTACAATTGCAAGTTTTAAAAGGCATTTGGATGCGTATATGAATAAGAAGAGTTTGGAGGGCTAAGGGCAGGGTGCTGACAGGTGGGTCTAGATTGACTTGGAATATCCGGTCAGCATAGACGGGTTGGACCGCAGAGTGTGTTTCAATGCTGTACATCTCTATGACTTTATGACTCTATGAAAGCAGACACACGTTTTAATGCAGCTGCAGTCATTTCACAGCCTTTAACATTATAAATGAGCACTTACTGGTCAGAATTACTTCAGGTTTCTCATCTGGGATTTATATTAATGGATTAGCACCAGGTAATTATAATGGACTGCAGTGTTGGAAACTGCAAGTTTGAATTTTGAATAATTGAATTTCCATTGGTGACTTTTAAAGTGTCTTCATCACTTGTTTAGTTTCATCCTCTGAATTACCGTTAATGATTTATTTCATTTTCTTTTAAGACTCAATTGTACTGGCCTTGATCCACAAAATCACAATTATTTGGCAGGATTGATGGGTTTTATTTCTTTATATATTGTCAGTGATCTTTGTCTTGCGTATTTTGAAATACTGTTGCATTTGGTCATTGTTGACTAAAGAATGGAACGATACCTTACTGGCCAGTTGAAAGAATTCTGCATGTGATAGGGCGATAGAGATATGTGCACCAGATGGAACTCGCACAAGCTTGGAGATGTTCTTAGCTGACCTTGACTGGGTCGAAAAAAAATTAAAAAACAAAGGGAAACAGTGTAAGGCCACTACGGCCGAGGAACATACAAACATTGTTAAAGAGGAGAAAGTGGGTAATGCAGATGCTGTAGATAATGGTCAAGAGTATGCTGCTGAGAAAAGCACAGCAGGTCAGGCAGAATCCGAGGAGCAGGAAAGTTGATATTTTTGGCAAAAAGCCTTCATCAGGAATTAGGCTGACCGACGCGGGGATGGACAGATAAATTGGATGGGGTGGGGTTGAGGGTAATTTAGCTAGAGAGTGCAATAGGTGGCTGAAGGTGGGGGTAAATGTGATAGGGCAGAGGAGAGGGTGGAACGGATAGATGGGAACAAAGATGGACAGAATGGGCGGGTCCTGAGGACAGTGCAGAGCTGAAAGGTTGGTACTGGAGTAAGGCGGGTGGAGAGGAAATGTGCAAACTGGTCAATTCCAAATTGATGTCCTGAGGTGGGAGGGTCACGAAGCGGAAGATGAGACGTTTTTCCTTTAGGCATCGGATGGTAAGGGACAGCTGATTGAGGAGGCTCAGGACCTGCATGCTCTCGGCAGAGTGGGAGTAGGAGGTGAAGTGTTCGGCCATGGCGTGGTTAGGTCGATTGTTGCGGGTGTCCCGGAGATGATATGAAGGAAAACGCATCGGGAGCAAGTGCTTTAGTAAATGACATGTGTGGAAGTACAGGTGGAACATTGGTGAATACTAAAGGTTTCTTTGCGGCCTTAGATGGAGTTGAGAGAGAGGTGTGGGCACAGATTTTGCAGTTCCTGCATTGGCAGGGGAAGGGGTCGGGAGAGGAGGGAAGATTGTTAGGGTTCATGATTCTGAGGAGGTAGTCTTGGAGGGAATTTTCATTACAGAATGCTGATCGGCTGGCATGAGAAATATATCCCTGGTGGTGTCCGTTTGTAGGTGACAGATATAGTGGATGGTGATGTGGATTATACGGTGGGATGGAAGGTGAGGAACGGCATTCTGGATCTGTAGCGGTTGGATGGGTGGGTTTCTAGGGCGGAGATGCGGGATGTGGATGCGATGTGCTGGAAGGCTTCATCAGCCACATCAGTGGGAAATTGCTTTGTTTAAAGAAGTAGGCCATCTGGTGTGTTTTGTGGTCTTCCTGGGAGTAAATGCAGAAAAGGCAGAGGATTTTAGAATAAAAAATAACATTTTTTTTGCAGGAGGCACGGTGGGATGTTGCGTAATCCAGGTAGCTGTGGGAGTTGGTGTGTTGGCAGAAAAGGTCAGTGTTGAATTGGTCACCGTTGATGGAAATGGCGAGGTCCATGAAGGGGGGAGAGGTGTCAGAGACGGTCCAGGTGAATTTGACGTGCCGGTGGAATGTGTGCTGAAGTTGATGAACTGTTCAACCTCGACGTGGGAGCATGAGATAGGGCCAAAGCAATCATTAATGTATTGGAGGAAAATGTCTGCAGTGTTGCGGGAGATAGACTGTTCCACGTCGCCGATAAAAAGGCAGGCATAGCTCGGGCACTTACGGGTGACCATGGCTACCCCTTTTGTCAGTAGGAAGTGGGAGCATTCGAAGGGAGAAATTGTTGAGTGTGAGGGCCAGTTCACCCAAGGGAATAAGAGTGTCAGTGGAAGGGTACTGGTGGAGTGGTCGGGAGAGGAACAAATGGAGGGCTTGATGTCCTGGTCATGGCGGGTGGAAGTTTGTAGGTAATGTATGTCCATGGTGAAGATGAAGCGTTGGGGGCGGGGGCAGGGAAACGGAAATCTTGGAGGAGCTATAGGGCGTTAGTGGTATCCCAAACGTATGAGGGGAGTTCCTCTCCCGGAGTTGGGGCGGGGGGAGGGAGGTGGATGATAATATCGAGTTGTTTGGAGATGAATTCGTTGGGGCACGACCTGGTTGAGATGACAGGTCGCCGGAGCTGGTCAGGCTTGTAGATCGTCCATATGGGTTTGAATCGGGTGGTGAGCAGTTCCCGAAGCGTTGGAATCTGTGGCTGGGAGATCCCCTGATGTGATGAGGTTGCGTACGGTCTGGGAGGTAATCGTTTGGTCTGGGAGTGAGGTCGTGGTCGAATGGGTAGTATGAGGATGTGTCTTTAAGTTGGTACCTGGCTTCAGCAGTGTAGAGGGCAGTGCACCAAACTTCCACTGAACCTCCGTCTCTGCTGGTTTATTGATGAGTTTAACATTGGAGCAAAGGGAGTGGTGGGCTGGGCTTTGTGAGTGTAAGACCGTGGAGTGCCGTAGTGTGTGGACAGGTTGAGGCTGTGAATATCTCGTCGGCATTTAAAAGTAATGGGCTCCAGGGCGGGAAAAATGATCAGCATGGTTGACCAGAGAGGTGGAGTGTTTTGTAGGTGGGTTATGGGGTCCTTGGATGATGGGAAGGAGTCTTCGTTGAAATAGTGAGCTCAGAGGTCGACATGGCAACAGTCTTTGATGTCACAACACATATTGAATTCGTTGGTATGTGAAGGGATGGGAATAAAGATATGGCCTATACTAATGATTGTTTGTTTGCTCTCAGTGAGGGAGAGATCTGGGAAGAAAGTGGAAAATGGCAGGGCTGGGGGCCAGATCCTGGAATGGGGCTGGATGTGCGAGGGGGCGGAGACTGTAACTGGGGTGGGCTTAGTATTGGGGTACCGGGAGTGATGACATTTGGGAAGTGATGCTCCTCCCGTGGTTCTGGGAGCAGTGGTGTTGACAGTGGTGACCACTGCCATGGTCGCTGTGAGGGCAGACAAACGCCCCCACAATCGCTACGAGGGCCAGAAAACTGCTGCCATCATCATTCCGAGGGCCAGACAACTGCCACCGTTATCGCTACGAGAGCCACAGAATTGCAACCACGATCGGGATGAGTGCCAGAGAAATGCCATCGTGATCGCAATGAGGGTCAGAAAACCGCTGCTGTGACCACAACGAGGGCCAGAAACCGCCACCATAACTGCTACGAGGGCCAGAGAACTGCCACCACTATTGTTATGAGGGACAGACAAACGCTGCCGCGATCGTGATGAGGGTGACAGAACCACCACTGCAAATGTTACGAAGGCTAGACAACCTCGGCTGTTATCTGACGAGCTCCAGACAACCGCTACCATGATAGCTAGGATAACCAGACAAACTCTGCCCGGATTTGCACGAGAGCCAGACACCCTCGACCATCATCGCCATGAGGGCCACTCCGCAGCCACCACAATCATTACAAGGGCCAGACAACTGCCGCTGCAATGGCTACAAGATCTGCGGCTGCGGAGACCAACACAAGCTTCAAACGTGCAGCAACCACTACTGTCACCAGCAGCATCACCTACACCATGGGCTTCACCACATCCATCCCCGCAGCTGCCATCGTCACAACCACTTCAAATCCCACATACCCAACTCAACGCACACCGACAACGCGCCAAGCACAGACCTCAGTGTTGCCGCCTCGCACCATAGAAACCATGGGTAGTCTTCAATAATTCAAATGATGGCACCACTGGACCCCCTCAACCGCCCCCACTCCAGTTATCTTCATCAAACTCCATTCACGCATCAATGAATTCAATACATGTTGTGACATCGAACACTTCTTCCGCCGTCTCCGACTCTGAGCTCACTTTTTCAATCAACACTCACGCCCACCTTCCGAGGACCAACTCGTCCGGCTCCAACACATTCCATCTGCTTAGACGTGGCAGTCCGTTACCCGGCCGCAAACTCTTTATGTCCAACTGCCACTGCTTAACTCTGTCCACCACACTCCTCCACTTCAACATCTCATCTACACAACATGCAACTGTCCACTCCCACTACTCCAACACCAAACTCACCTTCAATCCAGCGGACAGGCGGGCTGCAGTAGTAGTTTAGTGCACTGACCTGTATACTACTGAAGCCGGGTGTGAATTGAAAGACACCTCCTCCTACTGCCCCATCGACCACGACCTCACCTCCCATCACCAAATCATTATCCCCCAAACAGTACACAAACCCATCACCTCAGGGGGTCTCCCAGCCACAGCTTCCAAACTCACAGTATTTGAACTCCGCACCGCATGATCCCTCATCCGTCCTAAGACTTACAAGCCTGGGTACCCCAGCACCTATCATCTCAGCCTTTGTGTGCGCCTCCAAATTCATCTCCAGATGCCTCGATATTGTTCTAACCAAAGCCAGTCAGGGAACACACAACATCTATTCGCGACTCCACCCATGCCCTCGACCTCCTCCAAGACTTCAGTTTCCCTGACCCCCAATAGCTCATCTTCACCATGGACATTTAGTCACTATACACCACCATCCGTCATGGCCAGGGACTCCATTCCTTCTCCCGATGTCCCCACTAGTACCCTCCCACTGGCACCTTTATTCCCTTCGCTGAAGTGGTCCTTATCCTCAAACATTTCTCCTCCGAATCCCACTTCCTTCAGATGAAAGAGAGAGCCATGGGCACCGCAAGGGCCCCAGCGATGCAAGTCTCTATCGGCCATTGGAACATACCATCTCTCGTAGTTACACCGTCACCTCTCTCCACATTATCCTCCGCTACATTGATTACTGCGTCGGCGCCAGCTGGTCCTCCCATGAGGAGGTTGAAAATTCATTAAATTCACCAAAACATTCCACATCACCTTCAATTCATCTGGACAATATCTGACACCACTCTCCCTTTCCTGGACCTCACCATCTCCACCGACGGTGACCAACCAAGCACTGACATTTTCCACAAACGCACTGACTCCCGGAGCTACCTGGAGTAAAGGTCCTCCGACCCTGTCTCCTGCACAAATGCTATCTTTTATTCCCAACTGCTCTTCCTCCACCGCATCTGCTCCCAGGAGGACAGGTTCCACCACAGAACATACCAGATGGCCTCTTTCTTCAAAGAAAGCAATTTTCCCACCCACGATGGGGATGATTCCCTCCAGCGCATCTCAACCACATCCCGCACCTCCACCCTCGAAACCTGCCCTCCAACCACTCAGCATCTCACCACCAATCTCCTTATACATCGCATCATCCTCGATCATTTTTGCCAATGCAAACGGACCACAACAGCAACGATATAATTTCCCCCACAAATATATCTGCTTTCCGTAAAGACTATTCCCTCCACAACATTGTCAGAATCACGCCCTTATAAAAAGCCACCCACCCCTTCCAATACCTTCCTGTGCCACCGCAGAAATTGCAAAACCTCCGATCCCACCTTCCCACTCATCTCCTTATAAGCTCAAAAGGAGTCTGCCACATTCATCAATGTTTCTCCTACGCATCCACACAAGTCATTTCTGGTCTGTTGCTCCCGATGTTGTCTCCTCCACACTGGGAAGACAGGACGCGACATTTAGAGGGCTTCAGATCACGCCTCTGGGTTATCCGCATCAATCAATAGGACCACCCCTTGACCAATAGTTCAACTCCCCCTCGCAATCTGTAGGGGACATGCAGATCGTAAACCTCCTCCATCGTCAATCCCTCACCACGCGACGCCTGGAGAAAGGACGCCTCATCTTCTGCCTCATAGCAGCAATGTGAATTTCATCAGTTTCCTCATTTCCCCATTTCCCTGTCTTAGCCCAGCACCTTCCTCATGACACGTCTCATCTGTCTATCTTACTTCACACCTGTTCAACTCCACCCCCCGCTTCGACCTATTATCAGTACCCCCATCTCAGCTACCTTCACCCCAGCCCCTCCCTCCCCGTCTCTTTCCTGATGAAGGGCTTTTTCCCCAAAATGTCGGTTCTCCTGCTCCTCGGATGCTGCTTAACCTGCTGTGCTTTTCAGCACCGCACTGTTGATTAAACACAAAGACATTATGCTCTTCAGGAATACCAAGCCTATGGCTGGCATACTGCCGTTATTTAAGGATGGTGATGACACTGATAGGAATGAGGAATGGGGACTTTATTCCAGGATACACAATGAGCCGTTAAGATCACCAAATTGTCCCCTGCACACCCCCTCATTACAAACCATTCCTTCTTTTGAAACTAAAGCTTCCAGTCTTCATGGATGATATCATGGGAATAAGCGGGCTGAGCTATCCTCAACCAGCCGCCATCCGGGGAATCAGAGTAATCAGAGCGAGATACTGAGTGCGTGATCAAAATGGCCCAATTTGCTCAGTATGTCCGAAAGATGATACAGTTGTCAAGTCAGCAGAGTTCTGGGAGTGGCCTGAAGCTGAATGCTTTGTGTTATTAAACTGAAATAAGTGGTCCCTCTCTGAGGGAGGTGTTATACAGCCCACATTTGGAAAATAATCGAGAAGCTGATTCACTTTTGTTTCACCCGATGCTTCTTCCTCGTGCTGTCACTGACATGATCCAAACAAACAATATGAACTAGTCCAGGAATTTCCATCGCAAATGGGGTGGACAGTGATTTTCTATTGGGATGGCCAGAACTAGACTGAACCACGACGCGACTTACAGGTAAACATGATTATATCCAGTGCCCTCGCGATCCCGCATGCCGTCTACTGTGCGTTAGACGTTTGATTGGGAACAAGATATCCACTGGGGCTGGAAGGAACCTCCGATGACCACCCAGCGAGCAATGCTGAGCAACCCTTTCACTAGGGGACCCTGGATATGAGGACAAACAGGCCTCAGAGCTGCACATTTACGACTGAGGACAAATCAGCTATAACTCCTGAGGACGAATGACAAGCCTTTGCTTGAACTGTGGAAATATAACCACTGTGGGGACGATGCGTCCTGAATGTACACTTGGAGATAACCTGGTGATCGGTATGCTTACATCCTAGCAAGGAGAAATTCTATGAATATACACTGGCTGTAGTGATATATTTGATGTGATACACTATAACGGAGAGTTGTGGAAACTCTGTGAATTTAACCTCCAAGGGACATCCTTTTAGGAATCCTGGTTTGTCCAACCAGCCTGGCAGTTATTAAAATCTTCGACTCACGCTGAAGTAACTGATGCAGTCTCGAAAGGAAATGAGTGGGTAGTCGCTGCTGCCAAGCAGGCAACATTACACTCCAATCTTTTCGTCCCATTGGTTGTCCAGCAAAACCCAGTTAGAGACAAGAAAAGGACGGGCAATTCAGATCTACGGAAGGTACAGTAATCACAGTGCAAGGCCCTGCTGAATTTCACAACCTATGGCTTCAAATAGGGTTATCCCTCGATTCTCAAACTATAATGGGGGTGGGCACTGCTGGAAATGTTGTGTTCCTTATTCGCTGATGCCTGTTTTAGTTGATCTCCTCACTAAAATGCTAGAGGAGTGAATCGTCACTACTTCTTTACAAACTTAGTGGCACCCAGATGTTCAGAACGTGGCTGAGTAAAGAGCCGAAGAATGACTGATTTTCGAAAAAAAAGACAAATGCTGTAAAAGGAAATGTCCTGTTTTTGTTGAACCAGTTCCTTGCGTCCTGGCACTTCTACTCGTCTCCAACTTGCACTGATAGAATTACATTGCATACATTTTTATGAATGTAGTCTAATAATAGCAGATGTTTGAGTTGATAAAACAAAACAATCCTAACGGCTGACGACGCAGCGACAATAATGTTGACCAATTGGGAAATATCTGAATCTGTTAACCAAAACACTTCAAATTTTATTTTCACATGTATGCCAAGCCACATAATTAGGAACGGGACCAATTGGAGCCTCGGTGAAAAGATCTGTGCCTTGACGTGCTCGTCATCTGCACTTCAGGCAAAGTCAGGTGGAGGCCGGAAAGGACGCACGCGATGCAATGCAAAAGAGTGAGAAACCCCGGAGGAAAGCCAGAAGGTCCTGAAGAGATACCGGTTCAGCCTCCTTCCGAGAATGGCTCAGCCTGATCTCTCTGCCTTTCATGACTTTCTTTATTTTCTTTTCTTCACTAACTATGATTAATTGGGACACAAAAGATAACTTGATAACCTCCAAAAACAGGAATCACATACTTTAGTTTGTGCACAAAATTTCAAGAACTCGAGCTGATGGGCATGCACCCATATCCCCATCCGGTCCAAATTCGCACCATTGAGCCAGTATCGAATTTGACCGACTTGCAGCTTTCCCTTGCATTCGAAACTTCTAGACGAGAAATCGAAGTAAATCTACACACAATCCCAGGTTTGGTTCAGTTCACTGTTGTCGCCCACCTCTCCAGCGAACTCGCAGGTGCCTCGATTTCCCCTTCCTGATGATAACCCTGATGTTGATTCCCAATCCGTGCAGCCTCTGCCCCTTTCCTTTCTGAACCTGAGGATGATCTATCCGATCTCTAACCTCAACGCCTGGAAGTCACCCGGCTCTGAGTATATACCTCATTTTGCTGACACCTTCAAACTGTTCTGCCCAAAAAATGCTGTGAGATTATGGAAGAACGTTTTCCCAGATTTGACACAACATGTCTGTGGAAGCCATTTTTCACAAAACCATCTTTGCAGAAAGATGCAAACTGCTGACCCAGCTGACGGAAACTGAGCTGTTATATTTGATTTAATTCAAACGCAATTTTCATGGAAACAGCCTTCTAAATCTCTTCTGAACCCTCCACAACCTAAAATATCCTCAATATAACACGGTAACCAATACTTCTCATAGTACTCCAGGAGACGCCTCACCATTGTCCTGTTCAACCTTAACATGATGTCCCAATTCCGATGACCGAAGATTTGAGCAATTACAGCAAGCAAGCCAAATGCCTTCTCAACCTTCTTAAATGCGATTGCGATTCGTGAGACTTGGTTGACAAAAGGGTATTTTTGGCAACTAAATATCCTCAAATATCGATGCTTTGGGCGGGAAGTAAAGGGAGGTAAACGGGAGGGAGAAGCATATGTAAACGGATTATGACATGATGTCGGAGCAACAGCGTGGTGGCGATATGAGATCTTAGTTTTCCAAATTGATTGGTATTTGTGTAGCGGTGGAGGTATGGATGGAGATGAATTTGTACGGAGCATCCAGTAGTGGTTTCTATCGCAGTATGTAACCAGTCCAACTTGCGAAGGAGCTGCAATGAACCTGGTTTTCGGGAATGAGTCTGGCCAGGTGTTTGGAGTTTCAGTAGGGAATTACATTGGGAATATTGGTCACAATACCGTAAGATTTACAATACTTATGGACAAAGACCAGTGTGGACCAAAATGAAGCTGCTAAATTGGGAGATATCCAATAACACCAAAACTCGGGAGGAGATGGGGAAGATAGATTGGGAGCAGCCGTTTGAAGGTAATTCCGGATTTGATATGTGAGAGGTCTTTTCAAGCGAGGTTGATTCAAGTGCAGGAGAGATACGTTACAATGAAAATGAGGGATAGAAATGACAAGATTAGGGAACAATGGATGATAGGTGAATGTGTTGCGTTAGCTAAGAGGAAAAAGGAAGCGTGCACAGGGTTTAGGCGACTGAAGACAGATGACGGTTTGTAACATGTTGGAAATGTATGACCAAGCTGAAACGATGAACTAAGAAGTCTAAATGGGGCGATGAGACATGCACGGTTAAGGAAAATCGCAATCCTTTTTACGCATATAAAAGGAAAAAGCCTGCAACTAGAGTAAGGATTGGCCCAGCAAGGGCAAAGCAAAATTGTTATATTTGGAGTAAGTGGAAATGCATGTGATTCTTAATGAGTACATTGCATCGTTATTCACCGGGAAGAGGGGAATGACAGTTGTTAAGGTTAGGAATAGATTTTGATTACTCTCGGGCAAGTAGGCATAAGGATGGAGGAAATGTTGGTATTCTGAAAGGCATGAAAGTGTTCAAATGCGGAGGTCCGGATGGGACCTATCGCAGGTTAATGAGAGACCAGAGAGAGGAAATAGCTGTGCGGTTTACATATATTTTTTCCAGCATTCCTTAACACGGGTGTTATCGGAAGAACTGGAGGATTGATAATATTGTCCCTTGTTAAAGAAGGAAACAGGAGTGATCCAGGTAATTATTAACCGGTGAGTCTGGCGTCAGTGGTAGGGAAGCTTCTGGCTGAGATACTGAAGGGTAGGATCTATTACCATTTGGAGGAAAATAGGCTTATCAGTGTAAGGCGACATGTTATTTTGCAGCGGATGTCATGTCTTACAAACTTAATTGAATTTGTTGAGGAAGTGACAAAGTTTATGTCGAGGGAAGGGTTGCAAATGTCATGTACGTGGACTTCAGTATGGCGTTTGATGTCACTCCCTGGTGGACAAGGGCAATTCGCATGGGGTCAAGCGTGCAATAGCTCAATGGATAGAGAAATGGCTTGGCAACATGAGACAGAAACGAATAGTGGAATCGAGTTACTCAAAATGGAGAACTGTGACTAATAATGTCCCACAGGGATTGGTGCTTGGACTACTTTCTTTTTATGAACATACATTTTTTTGGAGAAAGGTATAAGTTGCCTGACCAGCAAGTTTCCATATGACGTTAAAACTGAGGGAGTAACAGATAGTGAAGAGATCTTTCAGAGAACATAGGAGAAAGCGAGGACCGCAGACACTGCAGGTCAGAGTCGCGATTGTGTTGCTGGGGAAGCAAGGCAGTTCAGACAGCATTCTAGGAGCAGGAGAATCTATGTTTCCAGTAGTAGAATGTTATCAGGAATGAGGCTTGTGGGCCGGGTGCTGAGAGTTGAAAATGAGAGGGTGGTATTGGGGTCAAGGTGGCTGAGAAAGGGATAGGTGGATGAAAGTGAGGGAGAAGGTGGTTGGTCAAAACAGGAATTGGTGGGCAGATGAGGAGGGCGGGGCCGAGTGGGCCGCTTGGAATTTGGATAATGTGGGGACGTGGGGGAAAGAGGAAGCTGTTGAAATCCATATTTAGCCGGTGAGGTTGCAGGGTCCCAAGGCGGAATATGAAGTGTTCCTCCTCCAGGCGTCGGTTGGTGTCGGTTTGGCAGTGGAGGAGGCACAGGTCCTGTGTTCTTTGATGAAGTTGGGGTGGGGGGGGGGGTGTTGAAATGTTCAGCCACGGGTGGTGGGGTTGGTGGGTGTGAGTGCCCCAGAGATGTTCTCTGAAACGATCTGCACGAAGGCATCCTTTCTCCCCGATGTATAGAAGACCACATCGGATGCAACGCTTGCTGAAGATGACATTGGTAGAGGTCGAGATAAATTTCTGAAGGAGGTGACAGGATCCCTGTGTTGCGTTTGGATTGAGGTGAGACGAGTGGCGTGGGCGCAAGTTTTCCGATTCCTGCAGTGGCAGGCCAAAGTGTCTGGAGTAGTGCGCGGGCTGGTGGGGGGCGTGGACGTGACAAGAGAGTCGCGGAAGGGAAAGTCTGTTTGGGATGCTGATTGGAACTATCAGGAACATATATCTTTGGTGGAGGGGTCCGTTTGGAGGGGTAGGAAGTCACGGAGAGTGATGCAATGTATGTGGAGGTTGATGGTGTGGAAGCTGAGGACCGGGCATACTGACCTTGTTGCATTTGTAGGGGTAGGGTTCAAGGGCAGTGATGCTTGACGTACAGAAAATGCACTGGAGCGCATCATTAATCCTGTGGAAATGGAAGTTACTATCGCAAAAGAAAGAGGTTATCTGGGACATTCTGAGGTAAAATTAGTCATTCTGGGAACAGATGCGGCAGAGGCGGAGGAATTGGGAACAAGAGAGGTCGGATGGGAGGAAGCGTAACTTAGGCAGCTGTGGGCTTGTAATAAGAGATCGGGATTCACCTGACCAATCTCGCCCCTCACCCTCCCCTTCCTGGACCTTCCATCACCATCTCCTGCGACCAACTAACCACAGACATCTATTACAAATCCACTGGGTCCAACAGCTACCAAAACTACACCTCCTCCCACATTGCTTCCCGAAAAAACGCCACCCCTTATTAAATGTACTTAATGGCAAAACCTTGACAGCCCTTTGCAGTGAGGAATTACCACAGATTCCTTTCCTTCTGAAAAGAAAAGAAGTTACTCTTCGTCTCCATCTTTAATGAGTCAGCTCTTTCTGGGATTTTATGCCCCCGGTTACATATTTTTGCACAAGGAAACAAAGGAAGTGGCAACGTTAAATTTTGAGGGTAAGGAATGTGGATTGGTGCATTTCTGTTTGGAGGTCTGTGGCCAGTTGTGATTCTCAAGGATCAGTGCTGTAATTGCTACTTGTTATTTTCATTAGTAAGTAAGATGGAAATTTTCGGAACCTGATTGGTAATTTTGCCGTCGACATTTGGAAAGTCATATTCTAATTAGTAATATTTGAGGGAAATAGTGGGCAGTGAGGATATATGTTGAAGTTTGCAGCAATATGTTGATCAAATGGAATGTTGGACAGAGAAATGGAAAGTTCAATTTCATCGGCAGAAATGTGAAGTGATGCATTTTGGGAAGTCAATTGCAAGACAAAATTGCACTGCAAATGACCAGACTCATATACAGTGGGGTAATAGATGAAAATCCATAGCTCTCCGAAAATAACAGCAAAGCAGGATAGATAATAAGGAATCAGCATGGCACGCTTCCCTTCCTCGGTCACAACGTTGAATCTAGACATTTGCATGTTATGTTGTGACCTAATAAAACTTCAAATCGGCCACTTTTGCAATGTTGTGTGCAATTCCCATCGCCCCACTACAGAAAGGATGTGGAGGCTTTGGAGAGGATGGTTTACTGGTGTGTTGCCTCGATGAGAATGTGTTAACGATAAGGAGAATTTGGGCATGCTTGAATGTTTTGCTTGAGTGTCGGAGTTGGAAGGTCGACCTTATACAGGTTTATAGCATCACAAGAGGCATTGATAATGTGGATAGTCGTAATTTCTTTGCCAATGTGGAAATGTAATATTATAAGACGTATCAGTTTAAGATGAGAGTGAGAAATTTTAATCGAAATGACCGAATAAAGATCTTTTTGTCTAAAGTGGGGCGAAGCAACCCATAAGGTGGTTGAAGCGGACATCTTAGCAGCATTTTGAATGTGCACTTCGATAGAAACATGAACGGGCGGAGAATAGAGTGGTATGGACCACGTGCAGGCAGATGGGATTAATTTGGAATGACATCATGGTCGGTAAAGCTATGGTGAACGAAATGGCCTATTGATGTGCTTTCCTGTTCTATATTCTACCTTCCCAGCATCTACCTTGTCAAAGCCCATCAGAACCTTGGATCTTTCATAAAGTTTGTCGCTCATTCTTTCAAATGTCCATGTGTTCAGCCTTAATATATTCCAACTCTTGTCATCAGAAAATCCCTTCATTCCCATGATTAGCCGAGTGAAAATTTTCTGACCCTCCTCGAATGGAAGAATATCTTTCCTTTGGGCGCTCACACTCTAAGTGTGGTCCGACTCGTACCTCAGCCTGGATTTTCTAAGCACCTTTTCCAAACAATACTTAATTGGTGACGTCTATTGTCTTGTCGACCGAAATCCTGTGTAACGGGTTTTTAGGGCTAATTGGAACATCAGAACATGGGATTGAGGACCATCAAATTCAATCACATGACACGACTCTGCCAGTAAATATGGTCATGGCTCATCTCTTTGTGCTTCCCGATGCACTATTCTGTCAATACATCATTGTCCCTCAATCACCTGTCTATCAAAAAACAAATGAACTCAGCTTCGATAGAATTTAAATTTCCGATCAATACAAATTTCTGGGAAGGAGAATTACCAACTGACTGAATTCCAATTTGTGAATTTTTTCTCTGTTCTGACTCAGAGTGTCACTGTTTCATTTTCAAATTCCACTCCTCCACTGATCGCAACAGACTTTAATTGTAACTAGTTTGATGACATGGCCAATGAAAAAGGACTCAGACTGGGTCAGGATCAGTGAAAGGAACAATCAGGCAGGTTTTTATAGTCAACCACAAATATATGTTAGAAACTAAAGGAGGAGCATTGTGGATCTGTGGTCAGCATTGCTGCCTCACACCACCAATGAGTTGGGTTCATTTCCAACATCGGGCGAGCCGCTACGTGAAGTTTGCACAATCTATCAGCGTCTTTGGGATTTTCGTTCAAATGGTTCAGTTTCCTTCTGCAGTCCAAAGACATGCAGATTAGAGTGAATTGGCCATGATAAATTGGCCATGGAAAATGTAGGGTTACAAAGATAGGGTAGAGGAGCAGCTCTGGGTGAAATGCTGTTCGTTGGGTCCCTGTGGGCTCAATGGGGCAGACTGTCCTGCTTCCACACTGCAGAGGTTCTTATAGAATTACAATCGATTTTGACTATAAGAACACCCCTTGCGTAAATACCTGATTCGCTCTGCTCAAGGTCTTGTATGTAAGAATAAGATTACCTCTCATTACAAGAGTAAACTTTTCAAGCCTCCATAATATAAACCATTCTTCTCAGGAATACGTGAAGTGAAACATCTCAGAACTGCTTTCAATGTAACTATATATTTTCTCAGGTAAGGACACACAACAAAGTATAACTTCACACACCGAAAATGAGGTTTACTTTAGTTGTCTCAGAGTGTTGTGAGCCTTTAGAACAGTCTTTCCCACAGAGTCTTGGAGGTAGATTTATTGAATATTTAATCGTAAAGAAGTCAAGAATTATCAGGGAGTGGACATAAATGTGCAGCGTTGGGGAATATGTTGGCACTGTACCAAATGACACGGCTCCACATCATTCAGGAATATAGTGCAAAACGAAGAGGTAATATAATTTTCTTTGGGGGTGTGTGATCCCAGGTAGCCGCAATCAAAGCACAGGCTAAGTCGTGCTCTAACCCACTCCACCTACCGATTTAACCCGGTTCAGTGGAAATGACAAAAAACGGCAATGGATGAAGGAAATCTCAACGCCCGATGCACCCGTCAGAAGCATCGGTTGTACCTGCAGCTGCAGCAACGATCGTCTCTGCTCATTCGATGGATCGATCCCTTACCGGCCTAGATTGTGGACTTCACGAAGAGGCGTGAAATGGTTGAAGCCATAAATGAAGACATGTTCAGAGTTGGCTAGACCCAGTTCTCAGCCATGCTCCAAAGACATGAGCAGCAAACTGAAAGCCTTGAAAACAGAACGGACAAAGGCAAACGAAGAATTCAAGCGGCAGAGACTGAGATAGATCCCTCTGAGGAGCGGATCCAAAACCTTTGAAAAACAGGCCAGTTACTTAACTGAATAACTTGACCTTGGCTACAGGGGCATGAAAAAAAATCTCATCATCGGTCTGCTAGACTGGATGGAAGGGCGTCAGCCAGTTAGTTTTTGTTTGAGAACTGTCACGATTCCTTCAATTAGATGCTGAAACGGACCGGATGAAGATTGAGACAGCTAATCGTGCTACGGTGCGCAGGCAAGCTCGAATTAGTGCCTTCGCCTTGCCATTGTGTGATTACGTAGTTACGGGAACAAACGAAGAGATACGGAAGCTTTCAACACCCACTGGAAGTTTCGGACGGGTTGACTTCACGGGAGATTCAGGATTATGTTCTTTCAGGAATTTTCTGAGGCGGTGATTCAAAAAGGAAGTTTATCGACGTTATCAAGAGAACTAAGGGAACTCGGGATTCAGTCTTCCTTCAGGTACCGAGCGGTGTTCTATATAAGTTTCAATAGGTCCTCGAACTTACTTGACTCTCCAGTGAAAGCGAAACTTTTGTGGACACTTTACAATGTGTTGGATGATTTAAAAATACAAATAATCATAGTTTTCATTCTGAAAGAATGTTTGCTGGATTTTTCTGTTATCAACCAGTGTTATATGATAGTCGGGAATGGGGAGCGTGTTCATTTTTATCTTCCTCTGGGTGTGGCGCAAGCTGGTGGTAGTTATCCACGTGGCTGTGATGACTAAATGCCCCCTATGGTAGGCTTAAGCCAGTTTTTGTGATTAATTGCCCTGGGTACCACATTGGTAGCGAGGCAGAAGATAAGGTTTTGGGGTATGTGAACGCCCCCAGTGCACAATGGCTCGATGCGTTTCTTTTTGTGGTTTTATATGTAAGTAGTTTTGGAAGGTTTAGTAGATTTAGTCTGTGTAGTTTTTAGGCTCTATATTTTTTTTCATTGATGCTCAGCGATTTGTTGTTGGAGTTCTTCCTCTCTGGATTTCAAATGTTGTTACAGTGTGTTCTTCCTAATGATGTGCTGAAATGGTGTACCTGGAACATTAAGGGGAGCCATTCGCCAGTCAAGAGGAAAAAGTTGCTCTCTCCTCTTAAAGAGATGAGGGTTAATATTGCTTTCTTGTGGGAAACGCATCTTGATGACAAGAACATTTGGATTTACAGCAGGGTGGGTATGATAGAGTCTATTTCTCTTCTCTGAATATCAGGAGTAGCGGAGAAGCCATACTTCATAGGACGAATCTTCCTTTTGAATAGTTAGATAGTACAAGACACTCAGAGAAAGTTCATAATCCTCAAAGACTTGATATATGGGAAATATACGTTGTTTCGAGTATTTAGTTGCTGTGGCACACCCCCTTAAATTCTTGGCATTTTCAAACTAAGTAATCTTGTATTGCCGCACATGAATGTACAAGTAGATTTCAATAGTATTGTGGACCTCACGGTGGACAGACGCCCAAAGGTTCCCAATACCCTCTTCGCATACGAATGAATTCGTAGATTTGTGTGCGGAACTAGGGCAGGCAGATATTTGGAGGAATATCCAGCCCCCAGGTCGAGATTTTACTTTCTTCTCGAACCTGCAGAAATGCCAAAGGAAGTTTGATCACTTGCTCAGACCTGCAGCAATCTAAGATTCGGTGGTGTCCTGTGCAATTGAGAATATTGCCATTTCAAACCATGCAGTGGTATACTTATTGGTTAAGAGTATGGACAAGATAACAGTGTAGAGGCACTGGCAAACTGATCCATTTGTTCTGAAGGGTTATTGGTTCACTGCCTATTTCTATAACGATTCCAGAGGTTCCTGAGGCATTAATTCAGATTCAGCCATTAATCCATCCACTCTCTGGGAAACAGCTCAGGTTTCTGACAAGGAATAGTTATTTCTTTGGAAGCTGCAGAATAGGGAGCAGCAGCACTTGCTCGAGACACGGTTGGGTGCTGGAGAGAGGGCATACTTCGATCAACTCTCGGTGGCTGAGCGACAGAGGATCGCAATACTTCGGTCGACATTGAATTTCATGCACACTCAGAGAGCCAAGAAGGAATTTGCTTTTGTAAAACAAAGGTTGTTTGAGCATGGTGATAAGCCGGGCAAGTGTTTAACGTATCTTGCCAGGAAAAAGAGCGGATCCCAAGTCATCACCTCAATTAGGAAAGGTACGGGGACCCTTACCTGCGATTGCAAAAAGATTAATGCAGCAATTCGGTCACTTAACTCCGAACGATATCAGACTGAACTTTGTAAGGATAGATTAATTAAGATGGAATATTTTTTCAAGAACTTCGATCTTCCATGAGTAACCTCTGAAGAAGTGTCTGCATTAATGCATCATTGCCAGTGCTGGAGGTGCAGTACGCTGTGAAGCAACATCAGAGTGGAACGACGCCCAATCCTGACCGCCTTCCCAATGAACATTGTCAGGGCCATGTTCAATCACTCATACAGTCATTCTGCCTATCACCATCCTTAAAAGAGGAAAATATATCTCTTATTCTGAAGAAAGGGAAGACCAGAGAGGACTGTGATTTTTATAGGCCCATGTCACAATTAACTGGCGATTTTAAAATCCTATCTGAGACCCTTGCATTTAGCCGGGAAACTATGCGGCCTTCCATTGTCAAAGAGTACCAGACTGACTCTACAAATGGTTATTCTTCCAACAATGTTAGGAGATTACTCAATGTGATTCCAGCGTGTCAACAACAATCTGCAAAGGGCTTAAAGTCTGTTTAGATGCAGAGAAGGCATTCATTGGGCTGAGTGGTCACGTGTCATCTCTATATTATAACAGTTTGGTTCAGGTGAAGTTTTGTCAAGTGGGTGAGGGTGCTTGATAGCGATCTCCTGGAAGCGGTTCTCACAACTGATTTGCAATCCAGTAATTTTCATATTTCTAGAGGCTTTCGACAAAGTTGCTCCCATTCGCCATTGTTGTTCACATTGGTGATAGTGTCACTGGTGGAGGCCGGCCATACGGGCTTTACAATGGACAACAGATCTTCCATCATTATTACGCGATTACTCAATATGATTCAAGCGTGTCAACAACGATAAGTGGTGTTTTTCGATGCAGAGAAGGCATTTGATTGTGTGGAGTGGTGGTATGTTTTCTATGCATTACAACAGATTGGTCGAGGCGAAGCTTTTATCAAGTGGGTGAGGGTCCTTTATAAGGACCCACTGGCCGCTGCTCTCACCAAAGGTGAGCGATCCAATAATTTTAATGTTTCTATAGGAAATCTATAATATTGTATCCTTTTGTCTATGTTATTTACAATGTTGATAGAGCCATTGGATGAGATGACCCGTCGGGTCCCCAACATATCTACCCCAGACATGGGGTAAGAGTCAAATATGATTACATTGCATGCAGATGATGCTCTTATCTTTTTATCAATACCCCCAGTATTCGTATCTCACCTGATGCAATGCATCAATTCGTTTGGCGCCTATTCCAGCTAGAAGTGTAATTTTACAAATTCGATGGTCGTGGCAACAGGAGGTCTTAGGGAAATGCCCGATGCCTTGGGTGAATGCTGATTTCGTTTTAAAGGCAGCATGTGGTTGTGAGGTCCTCTATTTAGGTACATTCAATGCTCTTTGATCATTCATTTTACGTGAACGTTGTCCATTTTTTGTCAAAATTGAAACAAGACCTTCGAAGATGGGAGGCACTTCTAATATCTTGTTAGGTCGGATAGACCAAGTTAAAATGATTGTCCTTCCTCATTTCTTCTCCCCCGTGCGAATGCTTCCTTTGATGTTTCCCAGGCAAATATTTAGGAAACTCAATGTCTAGTTTAGCTCTTTAATTTGGCATTGTAATTGATACCTTATCGAGATAACAAAATTTCAACTGTCCCACAGACTGGCGGATGAGACTCCCCCACATATTAAAAGCTAACAATTAAGCCCTCTTTTATCCTATGCTAGTAACTGGTCCTGAGAGGACTCGGCGTCAATATGGTTAGATATTGAAGCATCTGAGGTAAAGTGCTCCCTTATTAGTCTGCTGTTCTTACAAAAGAAACCATGAAAGTGAAGGAGTATTGTCATAACTCAAGAATTATCAATACTGTTACAGCATGGAGGGCAATGCTTCATCTTTAGGACAACACAGCCAAAACCACATTTCCTACCCCTATGCTTGGTATACTGGGTTGTTAACCAATAACAATGTATCCTGGGTTAAACTGTTGGCAGCGAACATGTATCTTGCTCGGCAGATTTAGAATCGGAAAACACCCTACAATGTGGATACAAGCCAAAGGGCTCAACAAGTCCACACACACGCGAAAGAGTATCTCATCCAGACCGATTCCAGTACCATCCTATATTTACCATGACTACACATCCCTGAACACTACAGTCAATTTAGCATGGCCATTTCGTCTAACATGCACATCTTTGAACTGTGGGAGGAAACTGAATCAAACCCACACAGACACTGCATAAACTTGCAAACTCTACACAGACAGTCCCCGAAGGGAAGAATCAAACTCGAGTTTGATTCAGCAGTCCTAACCATTGATCTACCGTGCAGTATTTGCGGGTGACACAATGATGTCATTTTTTCAAATAACTGGCAAGTATGGACTACATTGTGGAGACCTCTTTCTTTTTTGCACATCTGAGATTTTCTTTAAAAAAGAACAACACCATTAATGAATCCTGACAGATCTTTTACAAAGAAGAGGATGCTTAATGCTTAGATCCCACTCTCAGTCAGTCCACTATATAATTAGTTGGAGAGTGGACTGTCAGACGAGCCTATGTGGCTTTGTAATGTCAAAGAGAGTTGGTGTTCAGATCTCTTGGGAGACCTGGAAGGATATTTGTAAAAATGCAAAAAGGATTTTAATTTGTCACAGGAAAAATGCCATGCAGAGAAAGCTGCTTCATCGAGTCTATCTGGCCAAGAGTGGCTCTCACACTTCAAAGTGGGGTTATCGTCAACATGTCCTAAATACAGAATGACTACGGATACTCTTATTGATTGCCTGTGGCCTTGCCACAGGCTTCGTATACTTTGGAGGGCTGTTTTAGGTGTGATAGAGAGGGTCTTGGGGACCGAATTGGAGAAGGACCCGGTTTGTCTTTTCCAGTGCCTGTCCAGGGTACCTTCTGCAGATGTGCATGGGGAGAAAAAAAGATAGCATCATTACTTTCTGTGGTAGAAAAAATACTATGTTGTGTTAGGTGTCTGAAAACGCCTCTGATCTGTAAGGTTGGCGTAAGCTGGTCATGGAGCATATCACTTTGGACTTCCTCACAAGTAGATACAGGCTTATCTTCCACTCTAATAAGAGCTTTTGTATGGCCATGACGGTCTTTTCTAACGAATCTAATATACAGATAGGAAGAATTACGAACGTATGAATGTACACTATGTAAAGCCCTCGAAGAACGGGAGCTGTCATGTAGATATGCTGAGCTCCATTATTTATTTATCACTTTTATTTACTTTTGTATTTCTTCTATCCGCTGGCTGTATTTACCTTGCTGCTTTGTATGTCCATGTCCACTGGTGTAATGCTGCTCAATTTGTACAGTTTTTGAGTTGTGTTGTTATTGGTTTATTATAAAGTTAATAAATCTCTTTCTCAATTAAAAAAAACACTTTAAAAATTAAAATGTTAACGTTGATAGAGAGTCCCGAAGGACTCTCATTAGAGAGACAACAAGTGTTTGTTTAAATTAAGGATCAGCACATTTCGGGGGAGGGATGAGGTTGAGAAAGCGACCTCTTAATGGGAACCTCAGTCAGCTGGGGGAATTCAATCTGTGAATTTGACCTGTCACTATATCACAAACCAGCCGTCAAGCCAACTGAGTGGGAGACGATTACTAACTGCGATTGGATTTCGAAAACCATAAAATACGTTTAGATTTTTGATTGGTCTGTGTAAAGCATGCTTACTATTTCATGATAGGATAAACATGATCGAATATATTGGAGAGTCAGTCCTCTTGGGAAATGCCTCCCGAACACATCCTCGATGAAAACCTGGGTAAAAGTGCCTGAGTGTCGTCTGGTCAGTGACAGGAACACAGGGAGTGGAACGAATGAAAGTTCCCGTAAAATGGAGCTGAGAAAACATACAGATCAGCGGTGATCGAATTAAATGCTAAACCACAATTGAATGGCTATATGGACTCACGATGAATTTGAAGTGCAAGTGATTTTAAAAACATACAAATCTACTTCTCCCTCTTATGTTTCCACCCTGGGGCACTGCCATTTTCCTGAAACTGGGAATTATTGGCAACATAATTTGGGGCATTCCCTCATCGGCACTCTTCACAACATTCTCTAACAGTTTAGGGGGTATTACAAAAGCAAGACAGAAGGAGGGAACGTCCTGCTTGCAGCAGTGAGAGTGGTTCTGCCTGCAACAGTGAGCATGGGTCTTGTTCGCGTTAAGCGCGATGACAGACATGCTGTGAGTTTGAGAGAGCAGAGCGAATATAGTGGCAGTGATCCTGAAAGAGTGGAGAAGTTTACTGATTCTTGCCGTGTATTGCTGGACATATATTCAGACCGCAGATACTGCACTGAGCTGCGTTGTGAGCTCAGACCATGGGTCTGATAGTTTGCCCCCACTACCCCCAGTAAGCGAATTGTCCCCTCTGTACAAGCCCATCCACAGGCCTTCCACACTCCTGTCGACAAACAATGGTGTAATTGCCCCTTATCTACCATTCTCGGGATAAACTATGCAGGGCCCAGCTCTGAACTGAGAAATCTCAACGGTGTGCTCATTGGTCTTTTAAAGATGATACCTGTGCCTGGAATCACAGAAAGTCCTAGGCCATCTGGGTAATGATGAGTACCTCCAGCATGATGGGTGGAGATGCAGCTGGCATTGAATTTAGGAACACCATGGGGTGGGGTAGGCAGTTAATGAGGTGAGTTCAATATGGTAGCACCAGGAAACTAGCTCAGCTTGATGCAGACAATTCCTCTGTCAAACTCAGTGAAAATGTCACTGAGATAAATTATTATTAGATTCAGCTCAATAAGTCGAAGATTCTCCTGACCAACTGAGACCTTACCAACGTCCTGTGCATCTGCAACAAAACATCCCAACTTCTATACTCAATGTCCTGATGATAGCCAGTGTGCCAAAAGCCTTATTCACTGCCCTGTGTATCAGCGAGTCCATTTTCAGAGAACCATGCACCTGATATGCAAGGTATGTCCGCTCCACTACACTCCTTTAGGGCCGAGCATTAATCATGAAACTACTACCTGAATTTCCCTTCCTGTGTACCGGTATCCTGGGGCCTCGTTGACTTCGAGATTTCCGGGTGCCCCACGCTCAAACATTTGAACGACTGCCTCCTGTCGCTGTAACCTAGTTTGGTGCAGCTCAATGACTGCTTTCTGTTCCTGTGTCCCAGTCTCGAACAGTTGAGGGATTGTCTCTAGTAGATGAATGACAGCCTCCTGTCCCTGTGTCCCAGTGCTGAGCAGTTGAATGAATGCCTCTTGTTCATTTGTACTAGTCCCGAGCAGATGAATGGTTGCCTGCTGTCCTTTGTCCCCGTGTCAAGAAGTTGAATGACTTCCTCCTGTCCCTGTGTCCCAGTGTCGAGCCGTTGAATGACTGCCTCCTGTTCCTGTCTCCTAGTCTTGGGCAGATGAATGACTGCCTCAGGTTTGTGAAAATAGATGTCCTCCTCCTGTTCGTCAGTAAAATGCTCGCTGTTCGCTCTCCTGCTTCTCCTGAGTAACGGGCTCCATCAGCTTTGTGCTATCCTGCTGCTCCTTCCGAGTGGAATTCATGAACTAATTGGTCTCTTCACATTCCTCACAGCTTCTGTTGACTGAAAACCTTTCTCCTGGTTCTGTAACACATCCTCAAAATCTAAATGTTGTACTTTTGTACTTTACTCTCAGTAATTCAGCAAGCAAGCTGACTGACAGATTTCTGATTCTGAATGATCTCTTCCTCTTCATTTGTTACACACTCAGCAGAGAATAGTGTCTCAGTGATGTACAGCACAGCAAAAAAGAACTCTTCGGTCCAGGTTGTCCATGCCAACTAGATATCAGAAATTTATCTCGTCTCGTTTGTCAGCACTTTGCCCATATATGTCTGAAAGCTTTCTATGCATGTACATATGGAAATGCCTTTTAAATTGTGTAATTTTACCTGCTTCCACACCTTCTTATGGTTGGTCACTCTACACGTACAACACCCTATTGGTAAAAAAGTTGCGCCTCATTTCCCACTTTTAAATCTTCCCCCTCTCCTCAAACCTTTGTCTTCTCTTGCCTGACCTTCCCACACTGGGAAAAAGATGTTGACAAATTTCCTTATTTATCTCGATTATAATGGCATAAAACTCATCCCACAGAGTCGACACATAAAAATTGTCCCAGTCGATTAATAAATGGCATTGTATAAACTATTGATCCTTGTGGCACGCCATTGGACACAGGTCTCCAATTTCAATAAACAAACCTGAAGGTGCTGTCTCCAACCTTCATGAAATTTTGTATTTAATTTGCTAGCTCATCCTGGATTTCAAGCATTCTGAACTTGATAACCAGTCTAGCATGCAGAATCATGTCGATGTCTTACTGATATGCATGAAGATAATATCGAAAGCCCTGCCTTCAAAAATGCCCTAAATCACTTCTTCAAAAAAAAAACAACAAGTCGTTAAAACGCGATATTCCACGGACAAAACCTCTTCATTACTGGCTCTTCCAGATACATATATAGCCTTTCCCTCATAGTCCCCCCTACAATATCGTCATCATTGATTTCAGGCTCACCAGTCTATAATTCCATGTTTTTTTTTACTTTCTTAAATAATGACACGATGTTAGCAGCTAGGCAAAAGCGAGGACTGCAGACGCTGGAGATCAGAGTCGAGATTAGAGGGGTGCTAGAAAAGTACAGTATGTCAGGCAGCATCCGAGGAGCAGGAAAATCGACGTTTCGGGCAAAAGACCTTCATCAGCACCACTCTAATCTAGGCTATGTTAGCAGCCATCCAGTCTTTTGACACCATACCTCTGGCAATCGACGAGACACATATATCAGCAAAAGACTTAGAGATCAATCCAGAGCTTTCCACGAAGTTCTGGGATTCAACTGATCAAGTCCGAGTGTTTTGTCCATCTTTATGTGTTTTAAAACGCCCAACACTTCTTGAAAGAAAGCCACTTTTCAAGATGTCACGAAGTATTTTTTCCAAGTTCTCTCGCTCTTGTCGTCTACTCCACAGTAAAAATTGAGGGGGAATACTCGTTTAGCATCTCGCCCATCTCCTGTGGTTCCACACATACAGTCTTACTGATCCTTGATGGACCCTATTCTCTCCCTAGTTAATCTTTTCACGTATTTGTCGAATTTCGTCAATACCTTGTTCACACTACTTACAAAGCCATCTCATGTCCAACATTTTCTGCCCCGAAAGCCCTGTTGACTTTCCACGTACTGCCCTTGTACTCCACTGGAGATTCACTCTGTCCCAACTCTGTTTACCTGACGTATACTTCTTTCCTTTCCATGAACAGATCATCAATATCACTGGCCATCCTTGCCCATCTCACTAATAGAAACACTTTGCCTATGGAAACGCAGAATTGAACTTTTGAATGCCTTCCATTTTCCAACCATCCCTTTACCTGCGAATACGGTCTCCCAATCAGCCTTTCAACGGGCTTGCCGGACACTTTCAAAATTGGCCTTACTCCACGCTACCAGACTAGGTAGTCCTCTGTGCCGGATGGGATTTATTCTAGGATCCTCTGGGAAGCCAGGGAGGAGATTCTCGAGCCATTGGCATTGATCTTGAAATCGTCATTATCGACAGGAATAGTGCTAGAAGACTGGAGGATAGCAAATGTGGTTCCCCTATTCAAGAAAAGTAGTCGAGACAACCCTGTTAATTATAGACCAGTGAGCTTTACTTCAGTTGTTGGTAAATTGTTGGAAAGCTTAGAACAGATAGGATATATAATCTTCTGGAAAAGAATAATTTGATTAGGGACAGTCAGCACAGTTTTGTGAAGGGTAGGTCGTGCCTCACAAAACTTATTCAGTTCTTTGAGAAGGTTACCAAACAGGTAGATGAGAGTAAACCGGTTGAAGTGGTGTATATGGATTTCAGCAAGGCATTCGATAAGGTTCCCACAGCAGGCTGTTGTACAAAATGCGGATGAATGGGATTGTGGGAGATATAGCTGTTTGGATCAGTAATTGGCTTGCTGAAAGAAGACAGAGGGTGGTGATTGATGGGAATATTCATCCTGGAGTCCAGTTACTAGTAGTGTACCGCAAGAGTCGGTGTTGAGTCCACTGCTATTTATCATTTTAAGAAAAAGGACGTAGAAGAGTGGGTTAATAAATTTGCAGAGGACACTAAGGTCGGTGGAGTTGTGGATAGTGGCGCAGGATGTTGTAGGTTGCAGAGAGACATAGGTAAGTTGCAGAGCTCGGCTGAGAGGTGGCAAATGGAGCTTACTGCAGACAAGTGCGAGGTGATTCACTTTTGTCGCAGTAACGGAAATGCAATGTACTGGGCTAATGGTAAGATTCTTGGTAGTGTAGATGAGAAGAGACGTCTCGGTGTCCGGGTACACAGATCCTTGAAAGTTGCTACTCTGGTCCACAGTGTTGTTCAGAATGCATACAGTGTTTTAGCTTTTATTAATAAAGGAATCGAGTACCGGAACCATGAGCTGTACAAAACCCTGGTGCGGCCGCATTACAGTTCTCGTCATCGCATTATGAGAAGGATGTGGAAGCTTTGGAAAGGGTGCAGACGAGATTTACTCGGATGTTGCCTGGATTGGAGGGAAGGTCTTTCGAGGAAAGGCTGTGGGACTTGAGGCTGTTTTCGTTGGAGAGAAGAAGGTTGAGAGGTGACTTAATAGAGACAGAGGGTTAGATAGGCAGGACGGGGAAAGCCTTTTTCCAAGTATGGTGATGGCAAGCACGAGGGGGCATATCTTTAAATTGAGGGGTGATAGATATAGGACAGATGTCAGAGATAGTTTCTTTACTCAAAGAGTCGTAAGGGTATGGAATGCTTTGCCTGCAACGGTAGTAGATTCGCCAACTTTAAGTACATTTAAATCGTCACTGAACAAACATCTCGAATACTGTAGTTAGATGGGCTTCAGATTGGTATGACAGGTCGGCGCAACATCGAGGGCCAAAGGATCAGTACTGCGCTGTAATGTTCTCTGTTCTATGTTCTATGTAATGTTGACATCAGGTCTGTCGTTTTCCTTAACTATTTTGAACTAATATTTACGGAATAACTGACTTGCGAGGTTGAATGAACTTCGCCTGTCCCTTTGTACTAGTCACGAGAGGCTGAGTGGTCTCCTACTGTGCCTCTGTAACAGGCTTGAGCGGCTGAATTACCTCCTCCTATCCCTCTGCAACGTTCCCCAAGTTGAATGGTCTCCTCCTGTCCCTCAGTAGCTGACATAAGAGGTTAAGTGACCTCCTACTGGCCAACTGTAGCAGACTCGAGAGGCTGAATGGCCTCCTCCTGTTCCCATGTGACTGGCCAGAGAGGTTGAATAGCCTCCTCCAGTAATCTGAAACAGGCACATGGGGACAGAATTGATTCCTGGTGTACCTGACCAACAGACTCAATGCTCTGAATAATGTCTGATTGTTATGGAACTATTTGATAACGGAGCACTTAAAACCAGAAGCAGCATTGCACAATGTCAATGGGCAATAAATATTGTAACCATGGTTTATGATCTCGAGAAATTTCCCCACCAGATATTTTATCCAGCTGATCTGTTATTTTATACTTTTATAAGCGGTTGGAACATATATAACCCTAAAGTGGTCTGGCAATATGCTCACATGCAAGAAAGGTAGAGTAAAAAGTTTGAAAATTTATGGTTTGTCCCTCAGCAAACGCCATAAATTCAATGGAGATCGAGTACATGTTTCCTTTTGTTATGATTTAAAAAGTGATGCCAGGAAGGTGTTAACTGAAACTATTTGTTCGGTGACTGTGCTTAGTCTCAGTCTCCATGGATTATAATTACCCCAGTGGATGATTTCCATCGTTTAATGATGAATGGGCTCTGTCAATGTATTATTGAAATGTATGTGCGGCAGCATCACCAACAGAATTTACATGGATTAGCAGCTCCAGAGAGAGCGGGAGGAGAGATCCGAACCTGAGTACAAGTGATTGGAATATTATAACATTCATTAAGGATTTGAGCAAGGGAGATTCAAATATTGTAAGAATGAACAGGAGTTTATCTTTGGATGTTTGGTTTTTTTCTACATTTGATGAACAAGTAACATTATCATGGCGGAGCCTGTATGCACTTTACATTATTCAATATTCTTATTATCCAATCCTGGCTTTCGTCGGTGTCTCTGGTAAGTTTTACTTTAAATCATTAACCCTACAAATCATGTTTCACTGTAACACTATTCTTTTAATTTATTCTACTATCCTTGCCACTGTTCTTTATCCTGCTAAGCTTCTGAATCCAGATTTTCACTTTACAAACCATTACTTACTGCACCAATGAACTTGATATTTCACACTCTCCCTGTTTGCTTCTGGCAGTGTTTCTCATGGGTCTCTGTATTGACCTCCTCAGTTTCAGCTGTGAGCCACAATTCATTGTATCACTGCCCTTGTTAGCTAAATAGTGGGAGCATGGAGACCACTGTCGTCTCTTGTGGTTGCAAACGCTATTTCGTTCCTCCGACTGAATCCCATCCGTAGTTAATATCTGACCTCTTCTGACGATACTTCACTGTCACATCGCATCTGCTGTTTGATTCTTGATCTATGAAATGATGTCTTTATGATGGCAATAATCTGCCACTGAGACTCCCAGCTTCAACTCTGCAGAAACAAATCTGAATCGATACTCCACAGCTCGTATCGGAACTCACAACAAAATCCACATTCATCCATTACTCATGTGCACACTGATCTACATTGTTATTGGGTTTACTTATATATTCTTAAACACCTCATAACACCTATCCATGCAAAGTCTCTCCGTCTCTCTCTGTCCATTTATCGAACTCCAACAGTTGTTCATCTTTTAACTGATTTCCTCCATGCACGTTTTCTCTCAGACCATGATTTTCACATCTATCATTGTTCCGGGCACATGCACACACATGTACACTTAAAACCCCTTGCCTTGTGCTGATGCATGGAGATGCCGAGACACAAACCTGTAGGAGACCCTTTTACTGTCATTAGTAGTATGGGCTACAAATCTTCCTGTGCTTGTCAGTTCCCGAGTGCAAGCGGCGCAGCAATACACTGGCAAATGCTGGGAATACGCCCAATGCTGGGTACATAGTCCAGCTTAATGAGCAATACACTGGCATAGTCTGCACAGCTCTCCATGTTGAACTGTCGGCTTGTCCCAGTTTATACTGTATGAGCTGGTTCTGTGAGGCAGATTCAAAATTTTAAGTAACAAGTTATTTCAGCTGATCTGGCATTGCCTTTATTCAATGTTCTCATTCGTGTGATTGGACACTCCAAAGTCTCATTACTCTATTTAGACCCACTCTCTTGTTTGTTTCGCCCTATTTCAACAACATGTGGCGTGTTTATCTGAATTGTCTTTCTGTCTTGAATGTGAATCCTTCTACCCCTTTCTACCTTTCACTGGTTTTGGTTTCTGTCTCCCTCGTGTATTGAGTGCTGGCATTATCAAGCTCAAAAACAGTGAAATTGTATGTGTCGGGCTGTTGTTCACTTCCTGGCGTGTACCATGTTGTGCTCCATATTGGATAGAGGGGCTCAGCAGCTTTGAGCCAAGTCTTTGAAACTTGGTCGTTGCCTATCATTGAATGCCTGTGTTGGTCCTTCACAGCTGATCGTGCGGCAAGTAACACGAGGAAGCATCTCGAGTACTATTGTAAAGGACCAGGCATCGAACTTGTAGCTGAGGGGCTGCTGACTGACACATGTTATTGAAAATTTAGTGGCGGTGCTGGATTTGCTTTGCTGCAGGTTGTGCTCGGAATTGCCTCAGACATTCAGGGAGACAAGAGGATTTAATGATGCAACTCTGAACGCAGCACGGGGACAGTAGTTACAGCATCTGCGTCTGCAAAATGAACAGCGAATGGAGCAGAGGCTGCAGAGAGGGGAAACTCTGAAAACACGGAGTGAGTTTGTGTGGGGGTAAGAGGTCTTCCATGTCTGTCTGGGTCTTCACCTTGATACACAGATACACTCACTCTCACCCTTACACACACACAAGCACACAAACATACACATACAGATTACCCATGAGCTCTCTGTCACATACATGCACACGCACTCTCTCAATGTCTCCCCATTTCACACTCTCCATTAATCTCTCTCTCTCAGACACACACACACACGCGCGCGCGCACGTTCACACAGGCACACGCACACACATACTAATCTATTTGTTGAATTTGCTTTTGCAAGTTTGTGCATAGGTTCCATTTGTTCAAAAACATCCATCTCTGTAGACAAGCAGTCAAAATGGCATTTTTAATGTCCTACTTTGAAAATAAGAAAGAATCTGACTCCATGTTAAAGCACAGACTGACTCTGCGCAAGTACGTCCCTGTCCCTGTTTTGTTTGTGCAGGCAAGGTCACGTCTTAGCAAACTTAGGAGAATTCTTGCACAAAGTGACAAAATTGAACGTGTGGAAAAGATGGTCAATGCCATATACATTGACAAGGCGTCTGGTAAGATAGACTAATGGAGAAATTAAAGTCGCATGGGTTCCAGGATGTACGAGACAGCTGGATAGTGATCTGGCTGAGCAGCAGGAGTCAGAGAGTAGTGGTGTAAGGGAGATTCTCAAAATGGAAAACTCTGACCAGTGGTGTTTCCCAGGATCCGTGATGGGGCCACTGTTGTAAGTGATATACATAAATGATCTGAAGGCCGGTCTAGGTAGTTTGATGAGTAAGTCTGCAGATGACAGTAAGATTGTTGGAGTAGCAGATAATGATGGAGACTGTCAGGACATGCTGCAGAATATAACATGGATTGGATAGTTGGGCAGACAAATGACAGGCAGAGTTCAATCCGGGCAAATGTGAGGTGGTGCAATTTGGAAAATCCAATTCAAGAGCGAACTATATGAGAAATGGAAAATACCTCGGAAAATTGATGCACAGAGAGATCTGGGAGTTCAGGTCCATTTTGCACTGAAAGTGGCAATGCGTTCAATAAAGTGATCAAAAAGGCATACGGTATAGTTTCCTTCTTGCATTCCAAGGATTAAGAAGGGAAGAAAAGAGAAAGTGGAGAACTACTGTGATGAATTGTCATCCACAGGAGGGAATCGGTTGGAATTTATTCAGTACAAGTGTTGGCAGGGTTTGTCATGTTTGTGCAAGACTTTGCTTCGGCCACATTTGGAATACTGTGTACAGTTCTGATCATCTCATTAACAAAAGGATGTGGATAGATTGGCGAGAGTGCAGAGCATATTCACCAGCTGTTGTCTGTATGGCGACGCTTGCTATGACGAGAGGATGAATACATTTGGATTGTTTTCATGAGAAAGACGGAGGTTGACAAATGACCTGATTGACGTCTACAAAATCATGTGGGGTGCAACCACGATGGATGGCAAAATGCTTTTTTTCCCTATGTGGGGGCTCAATTACTACGGGTCACGAGTTCAAGGTGAGAGGTGATATTGTTTTGGAGGATATGCTCAGAAAGTTCTTCAAGCAGAAGGTGGTCAGTGCCTGGAATATGTTACCATAGGAAGTGGCAGAGGTGGGCACGATAGCGTCATTTAACACGCATCTAGACAAATACATAAATGGACAGGAAGCACGGGGAACTGGTCCTTGGAAAATCGGCGACAGGTTTAGATAGAGGATCTACATCGGTGCAGACTTGAATGCCCAAAGGGCCTGTTCCTGTGATGTGATTTTCTTTTTTTTTTGTTCCTTGCAAATATTCGCAAAAAAGCTTTTGTTGATATTTGAAAGGAAAATGAAAACAAATGTGGAACAGTGAATGTGTGGACAGGATAATTTATTGAAGAGAACAGAAAACTGACAGGGAAACGAAACAGTTATATTGCGTTTGTCTGCATGGAGGAAAGCTCCCAGAAAGACCAAGTGACGATGGGACCTTATTAATTAAGACTAAAATCAATCATTTTAGTAACGAGGTAATATTTAGAAACACGGCTGGATTGAGGATTTTTAAGTCTGACGGACCAGATGTCCTTCATACAGAAATTTCGGAGGAGGCAGCAATGGACCTAATGATTGCATTGGGGATTCAGAGATGGAATTCGAGAAGATGGGCTTGAAAACTCTTTTACAGATTGTCATACGATGTGAATAGGGATTGACGGTTTTAGCTGGTATAACATTGGAAAAGTCCCTAGTCTTGGGTGAATTGTATCTCAAGCTGCTGTTGGAGACAAGGGAGGAACGGCGCTGATGCAAATGTTTTAATAGAATCTGTTCACAGCGGTCGTGCCAGTAGACTGGACAACACCCTTGATGGGAAGCTTGTGGAGATAAACCAGGAAAGTAGAGACTAGTGGGTATTCCAACAGTTTTAGGGAAACTAAAGTGCATAGTTGGCGGCAGAATACTCTTTTTCGACTGGAAACCAGCATACACTACTGTACCACAGAGATCACTGCTGTGCCCCTTATTACCTGTGGTATTCATAAATGACGTTGGTGTGAATGTGGAAACAACAGTGTGGTAAGTAAGTTTGTACTTGACACAAATATTGCGTGGGTGCTTGGCACTGAGGGGGAGGGTCTTATGTTACAGGAAGATATAGATAGAATGCTCAGATGGGCAGACCAATGGCACATGGACTCGAAACCTGATAAATATGAGGTGATGTAATTTGGGAGAAGGAACCAGACGGGGAGTGACAGCACACGAGGAGGCTCAGAGCGTGTTTCTCCACAAATCTATGAATGTGACTGAACAGGGTGATCGGTTATTAAGAAGTCACTGGGAGTAGTAAATATAGCGTTTACTCATCCAGGTGCAGATTGTAAGAGCGATATAAAAAAATGTTTCAGCCAAGATGGAATAATGTGTACAGTTCTGCGAGCCACATTACTGGAAGGATGTGATCGCACTGAATGGGGTTCAGAGGAAATTCAAAAGGACGTTACGTGCGATGGAGCATATCAGCTATGAAGATAGGCTGGATAAGCTCGGGTCATTTGCTTTGGAGCAGAGAAGGCTGGGGGTGGTGGGATTCGGAAGGATAAGTTTTCGACGAGAATGGACAGAGAGCAGCTAATCCTTTTAGTCAAAGGATCAAGAACTAGGGAATACACTTTTGAAAGTGAAGGATTCGAGGTTCAGAGAGGGTTCGAGGATTGTTTTCACCAAGATGATGTTGTGGATTTGGAATGCACTTCATGACAGTGCAGTTGTCACAAAAAATGGTAAAAAAAAGTAATTGGGCGAGCACCTAGAATATCATAATCTTCACGGCAACGTGTCTTGTGTCGGAACGTGGGACTAACGTAGACGGTGTTGTATTTCTGAAGGTAGAGATTCCATGCTTCTCTGACTGTATGATTGTGGAAAATCAGCTACTTAACAGATTAAGACAGGAAGTGATGGTTTTCTGGAAACGAAGTTTCAGATTTGTGAGAAGCAAATATAACCATAATATGTCCAAATGAGGCAGGGAGACAGCAGGAAATTGCAGTCTGCTGAGCACCAAAGAAGCAGTCAGAACAATACAAGAGTCTATTCTAAAGGATGCATTACCAGGGAACCTTGAAAATTGAATTAATTAAATGTAATGAATATAGGTGAAGGCAATATCGAATTATTAAAGGCGAATCATATTTGACAAACAGACTAGTAAATAAATAATGGGTGAAGCAATGGATGTTGTGAATTTTGATTTTCACAAAACATTTTTGATGATGTCCCAAGTCGAGTGTTGTGACAAAGCTGCTCCTTTAACAAGGTTATGCTGTCCTTGGCGGTTTTCTTTAATCAGAGATGTCGTAAAAGCAGCGTTTCTGAAAAATCTGGGTTTGACTATGAGGGAATGTTTTGAACGTCAAAGTATAATTTGTTCAATGAGGAGCTAGCTGTACTAGATGTGGTCCTGTGTAATGAGAAAGGAATAATTAATGACTTCATAGTTACAGATCCTATTGGAAGGAGTGATCACAGTCTGGTTGAATTTAGAATAGAGAGAGAGAGACTGTGAAAATAAAATCCAATTCCATGGTCCTGTGCTTAAGCAGGTAACACTGTAATAGAGAGAGAGGGAGGACTTAGGCTAAAGTAGACTGGGAGCAAATACTTTATGGTGAGAGAGTTGATGAGCAGTGAAGGACTCACAAAACATTTTTTTCAAAGTCCAAAGCAAAAATATATACCAGTGAAAAGGAAGGATTGTGAGAAAAGGGGTAGTCTGCCATGCGTGTCTAAGGATATGAAGGAAGTCTATCATATTTAAAGAGAAGGCATACAAAGTGACCAAAGTGTGTCCAAAATGGAAGATTGGAAAAATTTTAAACGTCAATAGAAAGCCACAAAAAGTACGAGAGAGAAAGTTAAGATAGAACATGAGAAAAAGGACAGAAAATAAAAATAGACAGCGGAAGTTTCTATAAATATATAAAACGATTTAGAATGGCTAAAGTGAACGTTGATCGTTTTGAGGAAGAGAAGGTTCATTTAGTAATGGGATCTGATTAAACGGCAGAAGCATTGAACAGATATTTTGCGACGGTCTTCAAAGTGTGAGTAATAACATGTCAGTATTTGATAAAGAGATGAAGGTAGGTGAGGACCTGGAAATAATCATTATTATGGAAATGCGGTGTTGGGCAACCTAATGGAGCTGAGGATAGGCATGTCTCCTGGACCTGATGGAATGCATGTCAGAACACGAAACGTGATGGAGGGAGAAATAGCAAGTGGACTTGCGCTATAATTTTCCAAAATTAGCTGCATTCCAGGGAAGTTCCAGTGGATAGCAAGACAATGAATGTGACATCACGATTCAAAATGTGAGTTGGAGAAAAGATCAGCAATTGTACATCAATTAGTATAACCTCTTATGTGGGGAAGATGCTTGAGGACATTATCACGGAATAAGTGCAAGGCATCTCGAGAGAAATTGTCCCGTTGAGCAGACACAGCAGGATTTAATGAAAGACACGACATGCTGAACAAATCTTCGGGAAAACGACGAAGGCATTACTAGAAAAGAGAGCGCAGGGTACCCGGTAGCTGTGGTGAACCGAGATTTTCAAAACACGTTTGACAAAGTGCTGCACAAGAGGCCGCTGCTTCGGATAAGAATGCATGACGTTTGGGGTAAAGTATGAGCATGGACATAGAATTGGATGACTAACAGGAAGTAGAGTGTGAGGCTAAATGTGTGTTATTCTGGCAGGCAATCAGTGACTCGCAGAGTGCCTCAGGAATCGGTGTTGGAACTGCAGTTATTCACATTTTATAAAGATGAGGAGGATTTGTGGACCACGTGTCGGGTGTCAAAATTTGCAGTTGACCCGTAGATGAGTGCCAGAGCAAAGTGTGCAGAGGACTGTGAGTAATATAGATCCCCAAAGTGAGTGTGCAAACCTCGGGCAGATGGAATACAATGGTAATAAACGTGAAGTCAATCATTTTCATAAGAGTTCCGGAAAAACGACTATTACCTGAATGATAAAATTTTGCAGAATGCGGCTATGGAGTGGGACGCTGGGTATCCTTGTGAATGAATCACAGAGGGTCGGTCTGCAGGTGCAACAGGTACTTAGGAAGGCAAACAATTGTTGTCCATCATGTTATAAAGATTGAGATTAAAAGCAAGAAGGTGGTGTTGCTGCGGAATATGATGCTGGTAAGACCACACTTGGAGTACTGTGTGCAGTTTCGTTCTCCTTACTTGAGAAATTATATACTGATACTGCAGGGAAAGCAGAATACGTTCACTCGTTAGATTCTGGAGTTGAGGGCTTGATGTAAGAAGAGATACTGATTAGTCTGGAAATATATTCATTGGAATTTAGAACAACGAGGGGAGATGTTGTTGAAATATATAAAGTTATGACGGGAAGCACAAGATAGAAGTAGACAGAATGGTTCAAATGGCAGGTGAAGCTAGGACAAAAGTGCATAGCCACAAGGTTAGAGAGAGCAGATTTAGGATTGAATTGAGAACGAACTTCTTCACCCAGTGATTAGTAAATCGATGGAATTCTTTGCTAAGTGAAGTAGTTGGCGCTACTTCAGTAAACGTTTTCAAAGCAAAGATAGATATTTTTGAGCGGTAAAATAATTAATGGATAGGGTGAGAGCGAAGGTAAGTGGATGGGAATTCATGAAAAAAAAATCTGTGATCCTTTCGAGTGGTGGAGCAGGCTGGAAGGGTCAGATGGCCTACACCTGCTCCTCTGCTTTAGTTTGTTTGATTTGGCGTTTATCAGGCTGGCTCAACACTGAAAGTAGGGAGCCAGTTGTGAAGATGCTGAACCCAAAGAAGCAGTACAGTGCTGATCCTCCCACTCTACGGCATCTCTCCTGCAAAAACCTGTGATTGGATTTTTTTCTTCCTTTTATTGCCATGTGTGTTTATGTGGATTGTTGCAAATACTTTGAGCACCTTCATTAATTTGGGATAATGGGTTCAGTTTTCAGATAGGCTAAGTTATTCGAAATTCTATCCCCTTTTGTTTGTGGTTCTTTTGATAATCTTGAAAAGAAATACTGCTGTGTTAAAAGCTAAACGTTTGACTGGCTGTACCTCTCCTGGGATATGCACCTTAAACCTGCTTAAGATAACTTACAGAATTTGATTCAGAACTTGGAGTGGAATGGAGGGACTGTCGGGATAATCCAGAAATTGATATTTGGGCCCCAGATACTCAGAAAGCAGATCACACTTTTGTTCGAGGGTATTAAATGCAATCTTTTCAAATCTGCTGATGCCACAAAAGTGAGATTGTGAGTTGGTGAAGAACATTTAAAGAAGTTCCAATGTAATTGAAACAAGTAAACTGGATAGGCAAATGCGTGGGAGAGGAAGAGCAATATGGATGGACGTTGCCTTAAGTACTTTGGTGGGAAAACAGAATGGCTGGTTATCATTTCAAAAGATATTAATGTAAACATGTTGGATTATGAAATTCTTATGTGCATACGTTGGTTGACTTCTTCTGCGAACTCCGAAACTCATGAATGGCAGTTCCGGAGCCAGAAGTTAATATTGGGAATGGCATTGGCACACTGACCAGTGTGCATAGATCTATCAAGTGGGTAGCTGGAATATTGAAGGGGATCTTGATTTCAACGTATACCATCACTGAAAACAATATTGCAGGAGCACAAAGCCGTTCGGACGATAATTGATGTGTTGATCTCCACTTCAAGTGGGTTTGACTGGATGAGTAAGGGTGTCTTTCTGCAGCTGTACAGGCCTTGGTGAGACCACATCTCGGACATTGTGCAGTCTTGTATGCAGTTTTGCTCTCAAACAAAGGGCAGACTTGACATTGAGGGAGCCCAACGAAGAATGACCACACTGATCTCTGGGATGACAAGATGTAATGGGAGCAGAGTTTGGGTCGACTGGGCCGTTATTCCATCGGGTTCAGGAACATGAGTGGAGATCTCCGTGAAGTATATAAAATCCTGACAATTCTCCTGGGTGAGAAGCCTAAGCCAAGGTGCTAACATATTAATTACAGCCGGACAAGCTGCATTGAGATGCGAACAAATGTCAGCATGCAGAGACTAGTGAAACTAGGAAATTATCTCCCACATTAGGCTGTGGAAGCCAAGACATTGAATATAAGTAATGATTTCTAGACACGAAATGTATGAGTTTGCACTCGGTGTATGGTATGGAGATAGAGGATCAGCCCTCATTATATTGAAGGGGAAGTAAAATTGATGGACTAAAGGGCCGACTGCATTTCCGACTTTGTATATTTCCGATAGTTAATAACTTCAAAGGATTATAGTACAAAGTGGTTGGGAAAAAAATGAAGAAGCTGATTGACCATGAACTGGAATGGGGCAGGCTCAATGCATTGAATGGCCTCCACCTTCCCGGATGTTTCTGTGCAGTCTGTGGGAAAAATATTTAAATGTTGCCAGAAGCTTTCCGATGTTTGGAAGCAGGTCCAGGACTGTGTTTCTCGTTCCCTTTTCCAATACCAAGTCTGGTGTCGGGTGTTCTGTCAGCGCTTATCTTTTAAGATATCGGGGCAGTTTGATGCAGTTGAATATCTTACTTGGCTGTTTCACAGACCATTGAAGTTTGTATCACACGTCTGTGTGTCTGAGGTCGTTTTCAGGCCAGAATCAGGAAATCAGGGGAGATTTCCTTCATGAAAGTACATTGAGGAATGAAATTGATGTTTACCATCGACATTGGTGTCAAGGTCAATATTACTGGCATCAGATTTGAAATTATTTTTAACATCCACCAACTGCCACAACATTAGTCTGGTCAGGATTAGAAATTCAGTGACATTTCCATGACAGCGCCTATTGTAAACCACACTGAGCACGTTATTTCTTTGGTGCTTGAAGGCTCTGTGAAGAAGAACCCCCACTGGTTTAACTATCGTGATGAAAGTGAGGGAGTGGCAATTAGTCAGATTGTAATTATTATCCACTTAAGGGACTGACCAGACTGGAATCAAACTGCTTCCCCATGGACACGGCTTATGGTCCAGCAGAAGTATTCAGGTCTATTGCTGGAATAGTCTCAGTGTCCATTGACTTTGTCGTATCTACTGTATTCAGCTGTTTCTTGATGTGCAGCAATCGCATTATTTGAAGACGTGGATTTGTAATTCTGTTTATGTCGTCACGTAACACTTCTGGCAGAGAATGCTGCAGACATTGCATCCTTGTCTTAAGAGCGATATACAGGGCTGTTCCATTCTTCAGGGAAATGCCAAAGTAATGGTTTAGTGGTGTTAGTCTAGCAGTCCTGGTAATGTTCTGATGACATGACTTCGAATCCTGTCACAGCAGATGGGGGAATTTAAATGCAATAAATATTTGGAATTAAGAGTCTAATAAGGCTCATGAATCCATTGTCGATTGTTGGAAAAGCTCATCAGGTTCATTAATGTCCTTTAGGGAATGAAACTTCCATCTATACCTGCTCTGGCTCACATGTGACTGCAGACCCACAGCAATGTGGTTGCCTCTTAACTACTCACTGGACAAAAATGAGACCTATCCTAATCCCAAGATTAATTGTTTGATTAAAAATAATATTTTTGCAGTCACTTTGTCTCGTCAGATGTTTCAGAGTTCAACTCCAGTTCTGACTGGTTGTGGCAGGAATGCAAAAATTCGATCACATCTTTTTTTAATCATTTCGCCCTCTGTCTCAGATATTATTTCTGCAATTTGAAATGTAAGCAGTTAAGTATGGTAGCTTTCACGGTTTGTCATCAAGTTTTGGTACACTTGGTCCTGACCTTGGTACGTTTGCCTACACTCTCACTGAACCATAGATTGGTTTGATGGTAATGGTAGACTGAGGGATTATTCCCACAAAAAAGTTACAGATTGTGTTTGATTACAATTCTGCTTTTGTTCCACTGTGGTGCACCACATGAATATGGGTTTGTGCTGAAGTATCTGCAGGGCAAGTCTGCTGTCTGTCCCCGAAGGTACACCGAGACCCGTACAACTATCACCCCTGTACCCATTTAGCCACTCTGATGTCAGATATGGTAACACATCAATTTCAATATTCTAATTCCTCTGAGAGTCTGTCCATGGTGTCACGTTTCGCAAAACTATGCAACATATTCACTTAAAACCTTTCATTCGAATTTTGTTATCTTCTCTGTTTGAAATGATGTGTTTCCCTCTGTTTCTCTGCCCGACTATGATTAAGAGCTCTGTCGTGTCGGTGATTCCAGCCTTATGCAGTTTCAGAACAAATGAATTTGCACTCCCCATTGTACGGTACTTCATGGGTAAACACACATCTTTTGAATTGTTCAAAAACATCAATTTCTGGAGAAAATCAGAAGATATGGCAGCATCTCTGGCGAATGTCAAACAGAGAAAACTTTTCGAGTCCAGTGGGACTATTTTTCAGAAGTACAAATGGACCGTAAAATGGGCTTTTTCAGAACTTGACAGAAGTGGAGGGGGGTGATGGGAAATAGAGGATGTGGAGGCCCAAAGCCACAGGAGAATGGCCATTTCGCTGTTGCGAAAGACAAAAAGGTATAAATTTGGTGAAAATTAAGGAGTGCATGGGGGAAATGGGTTCTCTCTATTGCACCAAGATAAACAAGACTAAGGCAAGGTAATAGGGAGGCCAAAAGGGAGAATATAAAGAAAATGGAGTACGGTCATGGTGAGGTCCAGCTGTGCAGATATGGAATTGAACATAATCTACTATAGGCTATACAGTCCCAAAGTATAAAATAAGGTGCTACTCGATCTTCGGTTGTGCTTCACTGAAACATTGCAGAAGCCCAGGGCTGAAATGTTCACATCAGAGCAAGTTAGGTTATTGAAGTGGGAAGCAATATGAAGGTTAGGATAATTCCAACAGATGGTGTGACAGCTTTACTCAAAGCAGTCTCCGTTTGGTTTTCTCTGTGCAAAACAGACTGCATTCTGAACAGCAATAACAGAAAACTGGATTGCAACATGACAAGTGAAATGCTGCTTCAGATGGAAGGTGTGTTTGGGGCCTCGGACAAAGAGGAGGGAAGAGATGTTCAGGCAAGTGTTTCAGATCCTGCAATTTCATGGGAAGGTGCTATGGGGGAAATCGAAAAGTGTTCAAAGTGATAGAGAATATTAAAAATGGAGAGGAACTATATGAAATGCGGACAATCATCCGAAGGGGAAGATGGCAGAGGCAGAAAAAACGTTTATGGAATCGTCTACAAACGTAGGATGGACTTAGGTTGGAAACATGAATGGACTGGTCACCCTGTTAAATGCTCTTGTCCAGAGAAATAAGAAAGCTTATGTAAGGATGACGCATGAAGGCTCAATTGGGCTGCTTGACAGTTATAATTTTGCCAGTGAAGTCCTAAAGCTGTAAGTCAGAGGAGTCAGGAAGGGGATTGGCGTTGGCGGATAGGATCAAGGAAAACCCACAGGCTTTCTATAGGTTTGGCAGGGAAAAAAAAAGAATGACTGGAAGACGTTTAGCGCCAATAGGAGTGGAGTAGTAGTGGAAAGCTGTGCGTCGAGTCAGAGAAGGTAGTGCAAACGCTGAATGAATATTTTTCGTCGGCATTCACACTGGAAAACGAAAACGAGAATACTGAGATACACGCTACTAGACGCGGTTGGATTGAGGTTCAGGAGGAGGAGTTTTTAGATATTCTGGCAAGTGTGAAAATGCATAAGTCTCCTGCCCTGGGATTTATCCTGGGATTCTTTGGAAAGTCAGGGAGGAGATTGTAGAGACTTTAGCTTTGATTACTATATCGTCATTGTCTTCAGGTATAGTGCCAGAAGACGATAGGGTGTTGTTCCCTCGGTCAAGAAGCTGAGTAGAGGCTACGCTGGATATTATAGACCAGTGAGCATTACTTCGGTTGTGGGTAAAGTGTTGATCAAGGTTATAATAGGAAGGATTTAAAATTATCTCGAAAGGAATAAATTGATTAGGGATAATCAACCCGGTTTTGTGAAGGATAAGTCGTGCCTCACAAACCACATTGAGTTCTTTCAGTAGGTGACCAACAGTTGCATGACGGTAAAGCGGTTAATGTGGCATATCATAAGGTTACCCACGGTCGGCTATCGTACAAAATAGGGAGGCATGGGATTGAGGGTGATTTGGCTGTTTGGATTAGAAATTGGCGAGCTGAAAGATGACAACGAGTGGAGGTTGCGAGGAAAAGTTTATCCTGGAGTGCAGTTACATTTAGTATACGGCAAGGATCTCTTTAGGGGCCACTGATTTTTGTCATTTTCATAAATGTCCTGGATGAGAGCGGAGAAGGATGGATTCAGAAATTTGTGGTTGACTTCGGTAGAGTTGTGGATCGTGCTGAAGAATGTTTTCGGCCAACCGGTAATGTCTGCTTTCAGCTCGCCAATTTCTGATCCAAACCACTAAAGCACATACAATCCCATGTATGACAAGAAGGACGTTGAGGCTTTCGAAACTGTTCAGAAGAGATTTAATATGATGCTGCCGGGAATGCAGGAAAGGTCTTCCGAGGAAAGGCTGAGGAACTTGAGACTGATAAAGTTATGGAGAGAAGGTTGAGTGGTGATTAACTGAGACATATAAGATAAGAAGATGTTTAGATAGCGTAGACAGTGAGCGCATTTTTCTTCGTATGGTGATTGCTCACACGAGGGGAAATAGCTTTACATTGAGGGGTTTCAGACATCGGTCAGATGGCAGTGGTATTTTCATTGATCAGAGTGTAGTAGAATCATGGAACCTGCAACAGGAGTTGACTGGTCACCATTAAGGGTATTTAATTGTCTTTGGATTGATATATGTATGAAAATAAAATGGTGTAGTTTAGACGGGCTTCAGCTTGGCTTCACAGTTCGGCACAACGTCGAGGACCGAAGAGCCTGCACTGTGCTGTAATGTTCTATATTGCATGTGTTTGATGGCGCTGTCGTGCAGGGGGTGGTGGAAGCAGATGACGAATATTCTGTGAATGTGGATTCGACTGCAATGGGAAGTGAGGACAAAGGGATCTCTGTCATTGTTCGAGGAAGGAGGGCAAGGGGTGAGACCAGAAGCCCAGGAGTTGGGACAGTCACAGCTGGAGGCTCAGCCGACAAGATTTAAGGGGATTTCTATTTTGAAGGAAAAGGAGGTCACATCAAAGACTGCTCACGGGAATATAGTATCATCACACAAAAATGACAGAGATGAAGAAACTAGGAGAATTGAGTCACTGTCAACTGATCATGTGGTCAGCGACTTGCAGATGTTTCCCTGAATGTTAGAAATGAACCAGGCACAGAGATTGAGGATTGCTGGCTTATATCTGTTCTGAAGCAGGATGTGGAAAAAGACCGAAAGCAAGGTCAGTGGGCATGCATGGGCAGACATACAAACATATATCCAGTAACACTCAGCAATTATTGTTTCTGATCAAACAGAAAGACTCGATAGAAGATGATGCATCCATGGTTGACCAATTCTTTCATGGAGAGTATTCAATCACAAATTGGCGAGCATTACTGTCAGGACCGATTTAGGGGGTTTATTTCTGGGACCAGAAGCACGTGATAGGCATGAATTTCAGCTGTGCTTCCTGAATTATCCCCAGAAGGCCCTGCGATTGCTGCTCGACCTTGTTTCCTGCTGACTTCCAACTGATTCTGGCGAGCTCTCCCTCGTGTTATTGTAGTAAGCTTTACTCAATGCTAATAACAATACCTCTGATTCCTTGTTCTCCTTCTCAAATTACAGAGCTTTCCTTGACATGATTGTCACGCAGTTCACCTTGAGCTGTTCAATTAAGTCTATCGTCCATGCACTTGCATCAATCTGAGTTTTGTGCTTCTATTCTGCCTCTGATCTCAGTGTGGTTCAGCCTCTCCATTCATGCTGTTTGACATCTTCCACTCACATTTCATTCTTGAAAGTTTTCTTCTTGTAGTAAACCTTATTGATTACATCTTTCATGCTTTGTACAGAATTCATACTTTCATGCAAGTTTCAAAAAGTATATGCAGCCTTCGTCTGACTTTGCTTAAGGCAAGTGTAGGCTGACCGTGTAATCAAAGAATTCCCTTTCTTGGATAGATCTGGCAGAAATGCTTTTTCCTTTAGAAAAAGAACTCAGGTCCTTGGCTTCATATTGGCACTATTAAACTTCTCATGCTGCCTTAGCATTGTAATATGAAGAAAAACAAACAACAGTATGAAGTGTTCGGCGGAGTGCTGTTTACCTGTCATTTTAAATATAGTTTAAAATTTGCAGTGCTTACTTTTGAAGGCTTTTTCGTGAAGTTGTTATCACATGGAATTTAGGAGGTCGAGGGGTGACATTCTCGAAGTTTATAAAATCATGAGAGACATGGATAGGGTAAATAGCCAAGTGTTTTCCACACTGTAGGCGTGTTCAAAGATAGAGGGAAGAGGCTTAAGTTGCGAGGGGAGAGATTACAAAGGGACAAAAGGACAACTTGTTCACGCAAAAGCTCATGTCGGTATGGAAAGATTTGCCAGAGAAAGAGTGATAGATGCAAGTGCAGCAACAACATTTAAAAGATATTTGGACAATCCTATGAATTGGAACGATGAGAGGCATTTGGGCCAAGTGCAAACAGATGGGACTAATTAAGTGGGCGGCAAGGTGGCTTCATGGTTAGCACAATGCCTCACAGCACCACGGTCCTGCGTTCGATTCCCGCCTATCTGTGTGGAGTTTGTACATTTTCCCTGTGGGTGCTCCCGTTTCCTCCCACAATCCAGAGATGTGCAGTTCAGGTGAATTGGCAATGCTAAACTGCCCACAGTGTTAATCAGGGGTAAATACAGGGTAGGGGAATGGGCTTGGGTGGGTTTCTCTTCGGAGGGGCGGTGTAGACCTGCTGGGCCGAAGGGCCTGTTCCACACTGTGGAGAATGCCACGTTTGGAAAAATTGGCCATATGGACAAGTTGGATCAGAGTTAGTTTCTGCGGTATATGAATCTATACAGCTGATAAAAAAGGTAGAAAATATTACGGAAGTAAATTGGCAATGAATATTTGCAAAAGCATCATGACATTTCTGTGCATATATAAGAAAAAAATCAACATGAGTGCGCGACTTTTGGCAGAAGTCAAATTTTGAAAGTATATTGAGAACATTTGAATGTCGTGACCGTGGAATTGAGTGCAGAGAACAGGCGGATAATTCACACCAGTACTTTGCATGATTCCTCACAGCGGAAGGCACCGTAAATATTTCAATGATATAAATAAAATGCTAACTGGACGGTAGTTCATGAGATGTCTCGAACTAAAGGAACAGGTTTTTTTTTATCAAACTGATAAGGGTAGACAGGTCAGCAGTAGATCATAGTTGATGTTAAAAGAAGTATTTAAATTTTGACTGGCATGTGTTGCAATACTGCTTACTTACCTGGATGATTGCAGCCCAAACAATGCTCAAGATGCTTCACACCGTCCAGGACAAAGCAGCCGGTTTTACTATCAGTTCACCCATCATTCTCCAGGATCAACTCTCATCAGCATCAGTTTGTACTATCTCCAAGCTGCACTGAAATGATTCATCAAAGATCCGCAGACACCATCTTGCAAAACCATGACCACGTCTATCCAGGAGGACAAGGGCAGAAGATGTCAGGGAATACCACCATCGCTTGGTCACCAGCTGCTCACAATAGACGTTCAGCATACGGTTGATTGAATCAAATGTAATATAACCCAGTTTGCTGACGGTACGAAAGGACGTTGGATTGTGAGTGTTTGAATGGATTTAAAAAAAATCTCCATGGTGATGGAGGAAAGTAGAGTGAATGTCGAACTACGTGGCAGAACGATAATACTGTGGGTAGATGTGACGTTGCGCCCATTGGTGAGAACAATAGATTTCAGCCTACTATTTTGAAAGTGGTTGGTTGAAAAACGTTATTGTATCAAGTGAATTATGCTCTTTGTTGTTTCCTTCTGAGACATCTGAGATCCATGCAGGGCAGTGAGTTCTAAAGTCAGAGGTCGATACTGAGAATGGCATTGACAGTGTGCACACTGGCCCTTCAGACCAACAAGTCCACCCAGACCCGTTTCCCTTTGGCTCGTGCACTTAACACTGTGGACAATTTAGTGTGGCCAATTCACCTGACCTGCACATCTTTGGGCTAGTGTACATAGACCAAGCAAGTGTGTAGCTGTAACATTGCAAAGAATCTGAGTCTTCCTGCACACCAATCGCTGAAAATAATATTGCAGGAAAACGAAGCAGTTAAAAATAAATGGCGTGTGAACCTTTAATTCATGGACATTTGAGGACAGGTGTTGGCGTGCCTATCTGCAGCGGTACATGGCATTGGTGCGACCTTGTCTCGAACGTTGTACAGTATTGTGTGCAGTCTTGGTCTCCTTACCTACCAAAGAACAAATCTGACATTGAGTGATTGCAACGAAGGATAACCAGTCTGACCTCTGATTAACTCTGATCCAACTTGTCCATATGGCCAATTTTTCCAAACGTGTAAGCAGAGTTTGAGTCGACTGGGCCTGTATTCCATGGGTATAGGAAAATGAGTGGAGAAATCAGTGAAATATCTAAATCACTGCAGGACAAGTCAGATTGGAATCAGGGACGATAATTCCCCTGACTGGGATGTCTAACATAAAGGGACCACAGTGTTAGGTACAGGTTGGCCATTCTACACTGAGATGACAATAAATGCCTACACTCAGATACGGGGCAAACTGTGAAGTTTCTCCCACATAAGGCTATGGAAGCCAAGGCAGTTGATATCAATTAAGACGTACAGCACTAAAGGGATACGGAGGGAGAAGGAATATTTTGTTGTGAAAGAGAATTAGCTATCTATGGGGTAGAAAACTCTTTGGACTGAAGGGAAACTTGTATTTCCTACTTCACATTTTTCCAAAGAGCAATCACAACAATACATGTCTTGCGTGGGAAAAATACATTGGGAAGATGCTCAGTCATGTACTAGAATGGGGGAAGGTTAATTTGTTGAACGACCTACTCATTTCTTAGTGTTTCTGTGCAGTCGATGTGAATGTTCTGTAAATGTTGCAGCAAACTCTCGAATGTAGGAAGGAGGACTCTGCAGGGTCGACTGGACTGTATTTCCAATTCCCTTTTCCGATATCGAGGCTGTTGACGGGTGTTCTGACCAATTTAACCCGTTAAGGCCTCGAAGCACTTTGCTATAGTTGAGTCTCTTGTTTTGCCGTTTCAGACACCTTTGAAAGGTTTATCACATGTCTGGGTGTCTGGAGTCACTTTTCAGTCAGACCACGAAAACACGGAATATTTGCTTCCTGAAAGTACATTGGGGAAGCAGGTTAGAGTTTACAAACGACATTGGCTTCAATGTGACTATTACTGACACCAGATTTTAGATCTAGATTTTTTAACTTGTACTGAACTTCCACCAGTTGCCAGAGCATTAGCCTGGTGAGAATTAATTTTCCAGTGGCTTTTCCACAACGGCCACATCTCCACGTGTGTACCTACCACCAATCACATTGAGCGGGATATTTCTGTGCTTCTTAACAGCGCTGAAAAAATAATTTCCAAAAGTTTGACTGTTGTGATGAGATCGAGGGATGCTAATTGGTCAGACTGTGATTATCCCCCTCTTTGGTGACTGGACATAGTTAAGTAACTTTCCATATTGCCAGGGAGATGTCAGAGTTTGTGCTGGAATGAAATAGCTTCCCCAGGGATACGGTTTGTTGTGCAGCACAAGTCTTCACACCTGTTGCAGGAATGGTGTCAGGGCCCATTGCCTTTGTTGTATCTATTGTGATCAGCTGTTTCTTCATGTCACGGGCAGCGAATCAAATTGATTGAATACAGGTATCTCTGATTCTGTGGTGAGTGTGAGTTGGATCGTCGAGACAACACTTCTGTCTGAAGATATTGCAGATACTACATCCTTGTCT
>NC_057717.1:58948527-58968527 GCF_004010195.1 Chiloscyllium plagiosum | reverse complement strand
CACCTCAATCAAAACGCAACACAGGGATCCTGTCACCTCCTTCAGAAATTTATCTCTACCTCTACCAATGTCGTCTGCAGCAAGCGTTGCATCCGATGTGGTTTCCTCTCCATCGGGGATAAAAGTTGCCTTCTTGCAGATCGTTTCAGAGAACATCTCTGGGGCACTCACACCGACCAACCCCACCAGCCCGTGGCTGAACATTTCAACACTCCCTCCCACTCCCTCAAGGAACACAGGTCCTGGGCCTCCTCCACGGCCAAACCGACACCAACCGACGCCTGGAGGAGAAACACCTCATATTCCACCTTGGGACCCTGCAACCACACCGGCTAAATATGGATTTCAACAGCTTCCTCATTTCCCCATGACCCGACATTATCCGAGTCCCAAGCGGCCCACTCGGCACCGCCTCCTCATCTGCCCACCAATTCCTGCTCTGACCAACCACCTTCTCCCTCACCTTCATCCACCTATCCCTTTCTCAGCCACCTTGTCCACAATACCACCCTCTCATTTTCATCTCTCAGCACCAGCCCCACAAGCCTCATTCCTAATAACGGGCTACTGCTGGAAACATAGATTCTCCTGCTCCTCGAATTCTGCCTGAACTGCCTTGCTTCCCCAGCAACACAATCGCGACTCTGACCTTCAGCATCTGCAGTCCTCGCTTTCTCCTGTGTTCTCTGAAAGATCTCTTCACAATCTGTTACTCCCTCAATTTTAATGTAATCTGGAACCTTGCTCGTCAGGCAACTTATATCTTTCTCCAAACAAATATATGTACATTAAAAAAAAAGTGGTCCCAGCACAAATCCCTGTGGGACATTATTAGTCACAGTTCTCCATTTTGAGTAACTCGATTCCACTATTCGTTTCTGTCTCATGTTGCCAAGCCATTCCTCTATCCATTGAGCTATTACACGCTTGACCCCATGCAAATTGCCATTGTCCACCAGGGAATGACATCAAGCGCTATACTGAAGTCCAGGTACATGACATTTGCAACCCTTCCCTCGACATCAACTTTGTCACTTCCTCAAAGAATTCTATTAAGTTTGTAAGACATGACATCCGCTGCAGAATAACATGTCGCCTTAAACTGATAAGCCTATTTTCCTCCAAATGGTAATAGATCCTACCCTTCAGTATCTCAGCCAGCAGCTTCCCTACTACTGATGTCATACTCACCGGTTAATAATTACCTGGATTATTCCTGTTTCCTTCTTTCTAACCTTAACAACCGTCATTCCCCTCTCCCCGGGTGAGTAACGATGCAATGTACGCATTAAAAATCACATGCATTTCCACTGACTCCAAATATAACAATTTTGCTTTGCTCTTGTTCGGCCAATCCTTACTCTATTCTGGATTAGTGGTGCTGGAAGAGCACAGCAGTTCAGGCAGCATCCAAGGAGCTTCGAAATCGACGTTTCGGGCAAAAGCCCTTCGTCAGGAATACTGATGAAGGGCTTATGCCCAAAATGTCGATTTAGAAGCACCTTGGATGCTGCCTGAACTGCTGTGCTATTCCAGCATTACTAATCCAGAATCTGGTTTCCAGCATCTGCAGTCATTGTTTTTACCTCAATCCTTACTCTAGTTGCACGCTTTTTCCTTTTATATGAGTAAAAAGGATTGAGATTTTCCTTAAACGTGCATGTCTCATGGCCCCATTTAGCCTTCTTAGTTCATCGTTTCGGGTTGGTCATACATTCCCGATATTTTACAAACCTTCGTCTGTCTTCAGTCGCCTAAACCCTGTGCACGCTTCCTTTTTCCTCTTACCTAACGCAACAATTTCACCTATCATCCATTGCTCTCTAATCTTGTCATTTCTATCCCTCATTTTCACAGTAACCTATCTCTCCTGAACATGAATCAACCTCGCTTGAAAAGACTTCTCACATATAAAATACGGAATTACCTTCAAACGACTGCTCCCAATCTATCTTCTCCATCTCCTCCCGAGTTTTGGTGTTATTGGATATCTCCCAATTTAGCAGCTTTATTTTCGTCCACACTGGTCTTTGCCCATAACTATTGTATATCTTACGGTATTGTGACCAATATTCCCAAAGTAATTCCCTACTGAAACTTCAAACACCTGGCCAGACTCATTCTCCAAAACCAGGTTCATTGCAGCCCCTTCGCAAGTTGGACTAGTTACATACTGCGATAGAAAACACTACTGGATACTCCGTATAAATGCATCTCCATCCATACCTCCACCGCTACGTAAATACCAATCAATTTGGAAAACTAAGATCTCCTATAGCCACCACGCTGTTGCTCCGACATCATGTCATAATCCGTTTACATATGCTTCTCCCTCCCGTTTACCTCCCTTCACTTCCCGCCCAAAGCATCGATATCTGAGGATTTTTAGTTGCCAAAAATACCCTTTTGTCAACCAAGTCTCACGAATTGCAATAGCATTTAAGAAGGTTAAGAAGGCATTTGGCCTGCTTGCTGTAATTGCTCAGATCTTCGGTCATAGGAATTGGGACATCATGTCAAAGTTGGACAGGACAATGGTGAGGCGTCTCCTGGAGTAATATGACAATTATTGGTTACCGTGTCATATTGAGGATAATTTAGGTTGTGGAGGGTTCAGAAGAGATTAAGAAGGCTTTTTCCATGAAAATTGCGTTTGAATCAAATCCAATAAAACAGCTCAGTTTCCATCAGCAGGGTCAGCAGTATGCATCTTTCTGATTGTTTTGTGAAAAATGGCTTCCACATATATGTTGTGTCAAATCTGGTAAAACGTTCTACCATAATCTCACAGCATTTTTTTTGGGCAGAACAGATTGGAGGTGTCAGAAAAATGAGGTATATACTCAGTGCCGGGTGACTTTCAGGGGTGGAGGTTAGAGATCGGATAGATCATCCTCAGGTTCAGAAAGGAAAGGGGCAGAAGGCTGCACGGACTGGGAATCAACGTCGGGGTTTTCATCAGGAACTGGAAGTCGAGGCATCTGCGAGTTTGTTGGAGAGGATGGCGACAACAGTGAACTGAACCAAACATGGGGTTGTGTGTAGATTTACTTCGATTTCTCGTCCAGAAGTTTCAACTGCAAGGGAAAGCTGCAAGTCGCTCAAATTCGATACTGGCTCATTGGTGCGAATTTGGACCGGATGGGGATATGGGTGCATGCCCATCAGCTAGAGTTCTTGAAATTTTGTGCACAAACTAATATATGTGACTCCTGTTTTCGGAGGTTATCAGGTTATCTATTGTGTCCCAATTAATCATAGTTAGTGAAGGAAAGAAATTAAAGAATGTCATGAAAGGCAGAGAGATCAGGCTGAGCCATTCGCGGAAGGAGGCTGAACCGGTATCTCTTCAGGGGTTTCACACTCTTTTGCATTGCATAGCGTGCGTCCTTTTCGGCCTCCAACTGACTTTGTCTGAAGTGCAGATGACCAGCACGTCAAGGCACAGACATTTTCACCGAGGCTCCAATTGGTCCCGTTCCTAACTATTTGGCTTGGCGTACATGTGAAAATAAAATTTGAAGTGTTTTGGTTAACAGATGCAGGTATTTCCCAATTGTTCAACATTATTGTCGCTGCGTCGTCAGCCGTTAGGATTGTTTTGTTTTATCTACTCAAACATCTGCTATTATTAGACTACATTCATAAAAATGTATGCTATGTAATCCTATCAGTGCAAGTTGGAGACGAGTAGAAGTGCCAGGACGCAGGGAACTGGTTCAACAAAAAACAGGACATTCCCTTTCCAGCATTTGTCCTTTTCTTTCGACAAATCAATTATTCTTCAGCTCTTTACTCAGCCGCTTTCTGAACATCTGGGTGCCACCACGTTTGTAAAGAAGTAGTGACGATTCACTCCTCTCGCACGTGAGTGTGGAGATCAACTAAAACAGGCATCAGCGATTAAGGAACACAACATTTCCACCAGTGCCCACCCACATTATGGTTTGAGAATCGAAGGATAACCCTGTTTGAAGCCATAGGTTGTGAAATTCAGCAGGGCCTTCCACTGTGATTACTGTACCTTACATAGATCTGAATTGCCCGTCTTTATCTTGTCTCGAACCGGGTTTTGCTGGGCAACCAATGGGACGAAAAGATTGGAGTGTAATGTTGCCTGCTTGGCAGCAGCGACTACCCACTCATTTCCTTTCGAGACTGCATCAGTTACTTCAGCGTGAGTCGAAGATTTTAATAACTGCCAGGCTGGTTGGACAAACCAGGATTACTAAAAGGATGTCCCTTGGAGGTTAAATTCACTGAGTTTCCACAAGTCTCCGTGAAAGTGGGTCACATCAAATATATCACGACAGCCAGTGTATATTCGCAGAATTTCTCCTTGCTAGGATGTAAGCATACCGATCACCAGGTTATCTCCAAGTGTACATTCAGGACGCATCGCCCCCACAGTGGTTATATTTCCACAGTTCAAGCAAAGGCTTATCATTCGTCCCCAGGAGTTATAGCTGATTTGTACCCAGTCGTAAATGTGCAGTACTGAGGCCTGTTTCTCCTCATATCCAGGGTCCCCTAGTGAAAGGGTTGCTCAGCAGTGCTCGCTGGGTAGTCATCAGAGGTTCCTTCCAGCCCCAGTGGATACCTTGTTCCCAATCAAACGTTTAACACACAGTAGACGGCATGCGGGATCGCGAGGGCACTGGATATAATCACTTTTAACTGTAAGTCGCGTCGTGGTTCAGTCAAGTTGTGGCCATCCCAATCGAAAATCACTGTCCACCCCACTTGCGACTGGAAATTCCTGGACTGTTCATATTGTTTGTTTGGATCATGTCAGTGACAGCAAGAGGAAGAAGCATCGGGTGAAACAAAAGTGAATCAGCTTCTCGATTATTTTCCAAATGTGGGCTGTAGAACACCTCCCTCAGAGAGGGACCACTTATTTCAGTTTAATAACACAAACTGCACTCTGTATCTCGCTCCGATTACTCTGATTCCCGGATGGCGGCTGATTGAGGACAGCTCAGCCCGCTTATTCCCATGATATCAGCCATGAAGACTGGACGCTTTAGTTTCAAAAGAAGGAATGGTTTGTAATGAGGGGGTGTGCTGGGGACAATTAGGTGATATTAACGCTCATTGTGTATCCTGGAATAAAGTCCCCATTCCTCATTCCTATCGGTGTCATCACCATCCTCAAATAACGGCAGTATGGCAGCCATAGGCTTGGCATTCCTGAAGAGCATAATGTCTTTGTGTTTAGTCAACAGTACAGTGCTGAAAAGCACAGCAGGTTAAGCAGCATCCGAAGAGTAGTAGAATCGACGTTTTGGGGAAAAAGCCATTCATCAGGAAAGAGACGGGGAAGGAGGGGCTGGGGTGAAGATAGCTGAGATGGGGGTAGTGATAATAGGTCGAAGCGGGGGGGTGGAGTTGAACATGTGTGAAGTAAGATAGACATGTGTGAACATGTGTGAAGTAAGATAGACAGATGAGACGTGTCATGCGGAAGGTGCTGCGGTAAGATGGGGAAATGGGCAAATGAGGAAACTGATGAAATTCACATTGCTGCTACGAGGCAGAAGATGAGGCGTGCTTCCTCCAGGCGTCCCGTGGTGAGGGATTGACGATGGAGGAGGCTTACGATCTGCAGGTCCCCTACAGAGTGCGAGGGGGAGTTGAACTGTTGGTCAAGGGGTGGTCTGATTGACTGATGCGGGTAACCCAGAGGCGTGATCTGAAGCCCTCTAAATGTCACGTCCTGTCTTCCCAGTGTGGAGGAGACAACATCTGGAGCAACAGACCAAAAAAGGCATGTGTGGAAGCGTAAGTGAAACATTGATGAATGTGGCAGACTCCTTTTGAGCTTAGAAGGAGATGAGTGGGAAGGTGTGGTCGGAGGTTTTGCAATTTCTACGGTGGCACAGGAAGGTATTGGAAGGGGTGGGTGGCTTTTTATGGGCGTGATTCTGACAATGTTGTGGAGGGAATAGTCTTTACGGAAAGCAGTTATATTTGTGGAGGAAATTTTATCGTTGCTGTTGCTGTCCGTTTGCAGTTGGCAAAAATGATCGAGGATGATGCGATGTATCAGGAGATTGGTGGTGAGATGCTGAGTGGTTGGAGGGCGGGTTTCGAGGGTGGAGGTGCGGGATGTGGTTGAGATGCGCTGGAGTGAATCATCCCCATCGTGGGTGGGAAAATTGCTTTCATTAAAGAAAGAGGCCATCTGCTATGTTCTGTGGTGGAACCTGTCCTCCTGGGAGCAGATGCGGTGGAGGAAGAGCAGTTGGGAAGAAAAGATAGCATTTATGCAGGAGGCAGGGTAGGAGGACCTTTACTCCAGGTAGCTCCGGGAGTCAGTGGGTTTGTGGAAAATGTCAGTGTTTGGTTGGTCACCGTCGGTGGAGATGGTGAGGTCCAGGAAAGGGAGAGTGGTGTCAGATATTGTCCAGATGAATTGAAGGTGATGTGGAATGTGTTGGTGAATTTAAAGAATTTTCAACCACCTCATGGGAGGACGAGATGGCGCCGACGCAGTCATCAATGTAGCGGAGGATAATGTGGAGAGAGGTGACGGTGTAACTACGAATGGCCGACAGAGACAGGCATCGCTGGGGCCCTTGCGGTGCCCATGGCTCCCTCTTTCATCTGAAGGAAGTGGGATTCGGAGGAGAAATGTTTGAGGATAAGGACCACTTCAGCGAAGGGAATAAAGGTGTCAGTGGGAGGGTACTAGTGGGGACATCGGGAGAGGGAATGGAGGCCCTGGCCATGACGGATGATGGTGTATAGTGACTGGATGTCCATGGTGAAGATGAGCTATTGTGGGTCAGGGAAACTGAAGTCTTGGAGGAGGTCGAGGGCATGGGTGGAGTCGCGAATAGATGTTGTGTGTTCCCTGACTGGCTTTGGTTAGAATAGTATCGAGGCATATGGAGATGAATTTGGAGGCGCATACAAAGGCTGAGATGATAGGTGCTGGGGTACCCAGGCTTGTAAGTCTTAGGACGGATGAGGGAACGTGCGGTGCGGAGTTCACATACTGTGAGTTTGGAGGCTGTGGGTGGGAGACCCCCTGAGGTGATGGGTTTGTGTCCTGCTTGGGGGATAATGGTTTGGTGATGGGAGGTGAGGTCGTGGTCGATGGGGCAGTAGGAGGACGTGTCTTTCAATTCACACCCGGCTTCAGTAGTGTACAGGTCAGTGCGCTAAACTACTACTGCAGCCCGCCTGTCCGCTGGATTGAAGGTGAGTTTGGTGTTAGAGTAGTGGGAGTGGACGGTTGCATGTTGTGAAGATGAGCTGTTGGAGTGGAGGAGTGTGGTGGACAGAGTTAAGCAGTGGCAGTTGGACATAAAAAGTTTGCGGCCGTGTAACGGACTGCCACGTGTAAGCAGATGGAATGTGTTGGAGCCGGACGAGTTGATCCTCGGAAGTTGGGCGTGAGTGTTGATTGAAAAAGTGAGCTCGGAGTCGGAGACGGTGGAAGAAGTGTTCGCAGTCACAACATGTATTGAATTCATTGATGCGTGAATGGAGTTGGATGAAGATAACTGGATTGGGGGCGGTAGAGGGGGTCCAGTGGTGCTATCATTTGAATTATTGAAGACTACCCACGGTTTCTATGGTGCGGGGCGGTAACACTGAGATCTGTGCTTGGCGCGTTGTCGGTGTGCGTTCAGTTGGGTATGTGGGATTTGAAGTGGTTGTGACGATGGCAGCTGTGGGGATGGATGTGGTGAAGTCCATGGTGTAGGTGCTGCTGCTGGTGACAGTAGTGGTTACAGCAGGTTTCAAGCTTGTGTTAGTCTCCGCAGCCGCAGATCTTGTAGCCATTGCAGCGGCAGTTGTCTGGCCCTTGTAATGATTGTGGTGGCTGAGGAGTGGCCCTCATGGCGATGATGGCCGAGGGTGTTTGGCTCTCGTGCAAATCCGGGCAGAGTTTGTCTGGTTATCCTAGCGATCATGGCAGCGGTTGTCTGGAGCTCGTCAGATAACAGCCGAGGTTGTCTAGCCTTCGTAACATTTGCAGTGGTGGTTCTGTAGCCCTCATCACGATCGTGGCAGCGGTTGTCTGTCCCTCATAACAACAGCGGTGGCAGTTATCTGGCCATTGTAACAGTTATGGTGGCGGTTCTAGTCCTCGTTGTGGTCACAGCAGTGGTTTTCTGACCCTCATTGCGATTACGACGGCATTTCTCTGGCCCTCATCCCGATCGTGGTTGCAATTCTGTGGCTCTCGTAGCGATAACGGTGGCAGCTGCCTGGCCCTCGGAATGATGATTGCAGCAGTTTTCTGGCCCTCGTAGCGATTGTCTGCCCTCACAGCGACCATGGCAGTGGTCACCACTGTCAACACCACTGCCCCCAGAACCACGGGATAAGCATCACTTCCCAAATATCATCACTCCCGTTATCCCAATACCAAGCCCACCCCAGTTACAGTCTCCGCCCCCTCACAGATCCAGCCCCATTCCAGGATTTGGACCCCAGCCCTGCCATTTTCCACTTTCTTCCCAGATCTCTCCCTCACTGAGAGCAAACAAACAATAATTAGTATAGGCCATATCTTTATTCCCATCCATTCACATACCAACGAATTCAATATGTGTTGTGACATCAAACACAGCTGCCATGTCGACCTCTGAGCTCACTATTTCAACGAAGACTCCTTCCCACCTTCCAAGGACCCCATAACCCACCTACAAAACACTCCACCTCCCTACTCCAACCATGCCGATCTGTTTCCTGCCCTCGAGCCCTTTACTTTTAAATGCCGACGAGATATTCACAGCCTCAACCTGTCCACGCACTACCGCACTCCATGGTCTTACACTCACAAAGGCCAGCCCACCACTCGCTTTGCTCCAGTGTTAAGCTCATCAATAAACCAGCAGAGACGAAGGTTCAGTGGTAGTTTGGTGCACTGACCTCGACACTGCTGAACCCAGGTAGCAACTTAAAGACACGTCCTCCTACAACCCATTCGACCACGACCTCACTACCAGCACCAAACGATTACCTCCCAGACCGTACGCAACCTCATCACATCAGGGGATCTCCCAGCCACCGCTTCCAACGATGCGGGAACTGCTCACCATCCGATTCAAACCCATATGGACGATCTAAAAGCCTGACCAGCTCCGGCGACCTGTCATCTCACACAGGTCGTGCCCCAACGAATTCATCTCCAAACAACTCGATATTATCATCCTCCTCCCCCCCCAAACTCTGGGAGAGGAACTCCCCTCATGTGTTTGGGATACCACTAACGCCGTATAGCTCCTCCAAGATTTACGTTTCCCTGCCCCCCACCCCCCAACGCTTCAGCTTCACCATGGACATACAGTACCTATAAACTTGCACCCGCCATGACCAGGACATCAAGCCCTCCATTTCTTCCTCTCCCGACCACTCCACCCGTACCCTTCCACTGACACTCTAATTCCCTTGGATGAACTGGCCCTCCCACTCAACAATTTCTCCCTTCGAATGCTCCCACTTCCTACAGACGAAAGGGGTAGCCATGGTCACCCGTAAGTGCCCGAGCTATGCCTGCCTTTTTATCGGCGACATGGAACAGTCTATCTCCCGCAACACTGCAGACCTTTTTCGCCAATACATTGATGAATGCTTTGGCCCCATCTCATGCTCCCACGTCGATGTTGAACAGTTCATCAACTTCAGCACACATTCCCCGGCAGGTCAAATTCACCTGGACCATCTCTGACACCTCTCTCCCCTTCATGGACCTCGCCATCTCCATCAATGGTGACAAATTCAACACTGACATTTTCTGCCAACCCACCAACTCCCACAGCTACCTGGATTACACAACATCCCACCCTGCCTCCTGCAAAAAAATGTTATTTTTTATTCCAAAATCCTCTGCCTTTTCTGCATTTACTCCCAGGAAGTCCACAAAACACACCAGATGGCCTACTTCTTTAAAAAACGCAATTTCCCACTCACGTGGCTGATGATGCCTTCTAGCGCATTTCATCCACATCCCGCATCTCCGCCCTAGAATCCCACCCATCCAACCGCTACAGATCCAGAATGCCGTTCCTCACCTTCCATTTCACCGTATAATCCGCATCACCATCCACTATATCTGTTACCTACAAACGGACACCACCAGAGATATATTTCTCATCCCAGCCCGATCAGCATTCTGTAATGAAAATTCCCTCCAAGAGTACCTCCTCAGAATCATGAACCCTAACAATCTTCCCTCCTCTCCCGACCCCTTCCCCTGCCAACGCAGGAACTGCAAAACCTCTGCCCTCTCCTCTCTCTCAATTCCATCTAAGGCCGCACAGAAGCATTAAGTATTCACCAATGTTCCACCTGTACTTCCACACATGTCATTTACTAAAGCAATTGCTCCCGATGCGGTTTCCTTCATATCATTTCCGGGACACCCGCAACAATCAACCTAACCACGCCGTGGCCGAACACTTCACCTCCTTCTCCCACTCTGCCGAGAGCATGCAGGTCCTGAGCCTCCTCAATCAGCTCTCCCTTACCATCCGATGCCTAAAGGAAAAACGTCTCATCTTCCGCTTCGTGACCCTCCCACCTCAGGACATCAATTTGGATTTGACCAGTTTGCACATTTCCCCTCCACTCGCCTTACTCCAGTACCAACCTTTCAGCTCAGTACTGTCCTCAGGACCCGTCCATTCTGTCCATCTTTGTTCCCATCTATCCATTCCTCCCTCTCCTCTGCCCTATCACATTTACCCCCACCTTCAGCCTCCTATTGCACTCTCTAGATAAATTACCCTCAGTCACACCCCATCCAATTTATCTGTCCATCCCCGCGTTGGCCAGCCTAATTCCTGATGAAGGCTTTTTACCAAAAATATCAACTTTCCTGCTCCTCGAATTCTGCCTGACTTGCTGTGCTTTTGTCAGCAGCATACTCTTGACCATTATCTACAGCATCTGCACTACCCACTTTCTCCTCTTTAACAATGTTTATATGTTCCTCGGCCTTAGTGGCCTTACACTGTTTCCCTTTGTTTTTTATTTTTTTTTTCGACCCATTCAAGGTCAGCTGAGAACATCTCCAAGCTTGTGCGAGATCCATCTGGTGCACATATCTCTATCGCCCTATCACATGCAGAATTCTTTCAACTGGCCAGTAAGGTATCTTTCCATTCTTTAGTCAAAAATGAAAAAATGCAACAGCATTTCAAATTACGCAAGGACATAGATCACTGACAATGTATAAAGAAATAAAACCCATCAATCCTGCCAAATAATTGTGATTTTGTGAATCAGGGCCAGTACAATTGAGTATTAAGAGAAAATGAAATAAATCATGAACGGTAATTCAGAGGTGGAAACTAAACAAATGATGAAGACACTTTAAAAGTCACCAATGGAAATTCAATCATTCAAAATTCAAACTTGCAGTTTCCAACACTGCTTTCCATTATAATTATCTGGTTCTTATCCATTAATATAAATCCCAGATGAGAAACCTTATGTAATTCTGACCAGTAAGTGCTCATTTATAATGTTCAAGGCTGTGAAATGACTGCATTAAAACGTGTGTCTATTTCATAGAGTCATAAAGTCATAGAGATGTACAGCATTGAAACACACTCTGCGGTCTATGCTGACCGGATATCCCAACTCAATCTCGACCGACCTGTCAGCACCCTGCCCATAAACCTCCAAACTCTTCTTATTCATATACGCATCCAAATGCCTTTCAAATCTTGCAATTGTACCATCCACCAACAGTTCCACTAGAAGCTCATTCCATACACTTACCACCTTCTGCGTGAAAAAGTTACCCCGCAGGTCTCTTTTATACCTTTCACCTCTCACGCTAAACTCTCTTGTTTTGGACTCCCCGATCCCAGGGAAAAGGCTTTGCCAATTTACCCTATCCATGCCCCTCATAATTCTGTAAATCTCTATAAGGTCACCCCTCAGCCTCCGACGCTCCAGAAAAAAACATCCCCAGCCTGTTCAGCCTCTCACTATAGCGCAAATCTTCCAACCCTGGCAACATCCTTGTAAATCGGTTCTCAACCCTTTCAAGTTTCAAAACACCTTTCCAATAGGAAAGAGACAAGAATTGTACGCAATATTCAGGCAGTGCCATAACCAATGTCCTGTGCAGCCGCAACATGATCTCCCAACTCCTGTACTCAATACTCTGACCAATAAATGAAAGGATACAAACGCCTTCTTCACTCGCCTATCGAAACTGCGACTCCACTTTCAAGGAGCAATGAAACTGCACTCCAAGGTCTCGTTGTTCAGCAACATTCCCTCGGACCTTACCATTAAGAGCATAAGTCCTGCTAAGATTTGCTTTCTCAAAATGCAGCACCTCGCATTTATATGAATTAAATTCCATCAGCCACTTCTCAGCCCATTTACCCATCTGGTCAAGGTCTTGTTGCAATCAAAAGTAACCCACTTCGCTGTCCACTGCACCTCCAATTTTTGTGTCATCTGCAAACTTACTAACTGTACCTCTTATGCTCGCATGCAAATCATTTATGTAAATTACAAAAAGTAATGGACGCAGCTCCGATCATTGTGGCACTGCACTGGTCACTGGCCTCCACTCAGAAAAACAAACCTCCAAAACCACCTTATGTCTTCTTCGTTTCAGCCAGTTCTGTATCCAAATGGGTATTTCTCCCTGTATTCCATGAGATCTAACCTTGCGAATCAGTCTCCCATGGAACGCTTTGTTGAGCGCTTTACTGAAGTCCATATAGATCACATCTACCGCTCTGCCCTTATCAATCCTTTTTGTTGCTTCCTCAAAACCCTCAATCAAGTTTGTGAAACATGATTTTCCATGCACAAAGCCATGTTGAGTATCCCTAATCAGTCCGAGATCTAACCTTGCGAATCAGTCTCCCATGGAACGCTTTGTTGAGCGCTTTACTGAAGTCCATAGAGATCACATCTACCGCTCTGCCCTTATCAATCCTCTTTGTTGCTTCCTCAAAACCCTCAATCAAGTTTGTGAAACATGATTTTCCAAAGCCATGTTGAGTATCCCTAATCAGTCCTTGCCTTTCCAAATACATATACATCCTGTCCCTCAGGACTCCCTCCAACGACTTGCCCACCACCGACTTCAGGCTCATTGGTCTATAGCTCCCTGGCTTATCACCCTTCGTAAAAAGTGGCACCACGTTAGCCAACCTCCAGTCTTCTGACACCTCATCTGTGACTATAGATGGGAAGAATTTCTCAGCAAGAGTCGCAGCAATCATTTCTCCAGCTTCCCACAGACCTCGAGGGTACACTGATCAGGTCGTGGGGATTTAGCAACTTTTATGCTAAATTTCAAGACATCCAGCACTTCCTCCTCTGTAATATGGACATTTTGCAAGGTGTCACCATTCATTTCTCTATATCGATATCTTCCATATCCTTTTCCACAGTACATACTGATGCAAAATACTCATTTACTATCTTCCCCATTTTCTGCGGCTCCACACAAAGGCCGCATTGCTGATCTTTGAGGGGCTCTATTCTCTCCCCAGTTACCCTTTTGTCCTTTATGTATTTGTAAAAACGCTTTGGATTCTCTTTAATTCTATTTTCCAAAGCTATCTCCTGTCTCCATTTTGCCCTCCTGATTTCCCTCTTAAGTATGCTCCTGTTTTCTTTATGCTCGTCTAAGGAATCACTCGATCTCTCCTATGTATAATTTACATTTGTTAGCCTCTATTTCTTAAACGAAACCTCATTTTTTGGGGTTTCCTATACCTACCAGCATTCTCTATACGTAACTGCCTTTCCTTTCACCCCAATAGGAATATACATTCTCTGGGGTTCCCGTGGTTTCATTTCTGAAGGCTTCCCATTTTCCAGCCGTCAATTTACCAGCGAACATTTGCCCCCAATCAGCTTTCGAATGTTCTTGCCTAATGCCATCTAAATTTGCATTTCTCCAATTTACAACTTCAACTTTTGGATCTGGTCTGTCCTTTTCCTTCATTATTTTAAATCTAATGATGCTTATAAGGGCAATGAGGCCGTCGCATTCCAGAATATTCAAGTTAGGAAGCTCAGACTCATAAATCATGGCTGTGATACATGGCTGCTGAAGCAAAATCTAAAACCTTCCAGCTGGTTCGTTTGCAATTCTAACAGAATTAGCATGGCAAGTTGTTTGTGCCTCTACACGTGTCCAACACCCGGGGAAATAAAACTGTGCCTTTAATAATTGCCCAATGTTGCCCAAAAATGCCCAAATTCATTAAATTCTGGACATCCTGAAGTAAGCAAATGGAATTACTGCAGATTTGTGAAGCCAATTAAAAATAATATTGGACACTCTAACGGATCGGGGCATCTAGAAGCATGCTGCAGACTTCAGATTGTGTCCAGGGCTTATCATATGGGTTTCACCTGTCATAACCCTGGATCTGAGGGGTTGATAGATAGCATCTAGATCTATATGCTTGTTTATGGCGTTGTGGTTGGAGTGCCAGGCCTCTAGGAATTCTCTGGCATGTCTTTGCTTAGCCTGTCCCAGGATAGATGTATTGTCACAGTCGAAATGCTGTTTTTTTCATCCGAGTATAGGGCTACGAGGGAGAGAGAGTCGTGTCTTTTTGTGGCTAGCTGGTGTTCATGTATCCTGGTGGCTAACTTTCTTCCTGTTTGTCCTACGTAATGTTTATGGCAGTCTTTGCATGGAATTTTATAGATGACGTTGGTTGTGTCCATGGGTTGTACTTGGTCTTTTTAGTCCCGACGGGACCAACACCCCACGATTCTACGGACTACCAAAAATCCATAAACCAGGAGCCCCACTCAGACCTATAGTCTTACTACCCGGAACATCAACCTACAGACTGGCCAAACAACTATACGCGAGACTGAAGTACCTAGCAGAAGAGTCACAGCCCTTCATCCACTCCACCCAGGAATTCCTAAAAATCATCAAAAATACCAAAATAGAGGAAGACGAAGCAATGATCCCATTTGACGTAACAACACTGTTCACCTCCATCAAAATCGACCTGGCAAACGAAACACTCGACACTCTTTTAGAACAGACCATCACACATACACCAACCACCACCAAGCACATTACTAACGAAAACATCATGAAGCTAGTGGACCTGCGCCTCACCACCCACTTCACCTTCAACAACATAATCTACAAACAAACCAACGGCATACCCATGGGATCTCGGTTATCAGGATTAATAGCGGAAGCGGTAATGCAAAGGCTAGAACAAACAACCCGACTAATCATCAAACCAAAAATCTGGGTTCGCTACGTAGATAACACCTTTGTCATCACAAAAAGAAACAAGATAGAAGAGACAATTAACATCATCAACAGCACCCTCAGAGGCATAAAGTTCACCAAGGAGGAAGAAACTGACAACAAGCTCGCATGTCTGGACGTCACAGTCGAAAAAATGGACAAGGGAGAATTACAAAACTGCGTATACAGAAAACTGACAAACACTGACCAAATACTCAACTACACCAGCAACCATCCCAACACACACAAACGAAGCTGTATCAGAACACTATTCCAACGAGCCACCACAAACTGAAGCACAGACGAACTTCGAAAAACACTATTCTCCCTCTGAATTCTTCGATTCAATTGGTCTCACTTTCACAATATTCATAGGACAACCACCTATACGACAGTACGCAGTTTCCTCAAGAACAAACCATGACAAGCAGACAAAACACAGCCAGAAACCCTAACCACCTTACCATATATTAAAGAAGTTTCAGAAATAACATCCAGACTATTGAGACCCCTCAGAATGCTAGTAGCACACAAATCCATCAAGACTCTCAAACAAAAACCAACAAACTTAAAAGACCCACTACAACCCATGGACAAAACTAACGTAATCTATAAAATTCCATGCAAAGACTGCCACAAACACTACGTAGGACAGACGGGAAGAAAGTTATCCACCAGGATACATGAACACCAGCTAGCCACAAAAAGACACGACCCTCTCTCCCTCGTAGCCCTACACACGGATGACAAAAAACACCATTTCGACTGGGATAATACATTATCCTGGGACAGGCTAAGCAAAGACATGTCAGAGAATTCCTAGAGGCCTGGCACTCCAACCACAACGCCATAAACAAACACACAGATTGAGATGCAATCTATCAACCACTCAGAAAACGAACAGGAAATGACATCACCACAAATCCCAGGAACCCCACCCAGGAGAAAGATATAAATAGAAACCGGAGACAACAACTTCGCTTCACTTGGAGGTTGTTACTGATGATGTTACCTTGCCAGGTAATGAAACGGCTGGATATCAAGCCTACAGCTCAGCGAACAACCCTAAACCCTAAACCTTCTTCAATCAAAACACAATCCCGTAATAGTAAAGAAAACAGAACCACGTGTCTTCAGGGAGGAAACCAAGTCTTGCTTCTCAACTCAAAACTCAACCCCATTGTTTAAGTGAAGAATTCTCGTCTCCCTTTTCAAGTTAAAACAAAATCGCCGACTCAGGAAGGTTACAAATAAAAAGAAAAAATAAGGTTTTAGGTCCAAAAACCTCGTGTAATAGAAGTCCTGCAGACGTCTCCAACTGTGAGAACTGGGATAAAATTACGCTGTGTGTGACTCGCTTGTCGCGGTCCAATTTCACGGAACAATAACCTGCTCCACACAAATCTTAAGTTATTGAATGTTTATTCGTGTGCTCAAGGGGAGAGACAAGTCGACCTTATGGTCAAAAGTCACTCCGATGAGATGGAGAGAGCTGAGTGGTTGAGTAGGTTACAATCATTTAACAATTAGCAAACGTTCATTGCCCTACAATGAGCAAGTGGGCACTCAGCCCAGTCACGAGCCCCAGTCACTCATCGTCTGGACAGTGCTGCTTAATAGTCGATCAGCAAAGTTAGTATGTGAATAAATGCTGTAAGAGAAGAAAATTCTCTTGTGGAACGAGTGCACTATCAGGTGCAACGACATCTGCTGACCTTGCATCCATCTCACTAAGCCTGGGAAAGTACAAGCTTGATGAAGCAGACACTCAGACAAACGGTAAAATACTTTCCAGGCTTTGAATACATGAAAAAAATGTTTGCGTGGATTATGACACGTCTCCCAGAGAAGGATATAGAAAATCACTCGGAAATACCACAGGATCATGCAACATGTGCAACTAAACCCGGAAAGCTTGCATTCCAGTGGCATGTTAGTATCTGGAAGATTGAGTATTGATGAGTCTGATGGAGCAGCTGTCCTTCATACCAGAATTTCGCAGGAAGTAGCAATAGATCTATCGGTTATGTTGCCAATTAATGTATTCTTCCCTATTCACTTTCGAAGATTGTAAATGCATTCCATTGCTGCTGCTGCAAAAAAAGAAGAGGGACAATGGAGAACTACAGACCATTTAAGCTTTCATCAACTCGAAGGAATTTATTATAAAGAATGTGATATTTGATACTCAGAAAGTAAGGGCATTCGGAGCTGCACCTGAAAATGGGAAGTTTAAAATTATGTCTGAATTCATTTCAAGGGAATCAGCATGCAGGTGATGAAACGTCGTCTCGATTGCAATGTTATTTTTTCTCTCTTTCCATGGATGCTATCTGACCGGCTGTGATCCCGACTACTTGTTGTTTTCAGTACAGATATCAGCATCTGATCCGACTCAAAGTAACGACGTGTTGCAACACTTACACCGTGTTGATGAGACTGTATCTGGTGTGTGTGTACAATTTTGGTGTCGTGATGCAAAGCATCATAAACTGATTACGTTTGCTGTATGGAATTCTCCAGATTAATCCCTTAGATGCAAAGATTGTCTGATGAGTGAACTCGGACTGCTGTCGATAGTTTCAAGGAATGAGAGGTGATCACAGTGAAACTTAGAAAAATTACATGGAGGAGATCGTCTATCACAGGACCCAGAGAACTGTTGGCAGGCAAGCTTAGGGAGAATCCAACAATGCCTCCTGGTCTGCTACAGGGATCAGCGCTGTGTTGCTCATTATTTGCGGTATTTATGAATGATGTAGAGGGAAATGTGAATGGAGAGTGTAATAAGTACATTCGCGCATTCCCTCCAAAGAGAGTTGTCACGCATATCCTCACAGCCATTATGCTACAGGAATATATGGATGCAATGGGCAGTTCAATGGTGGGTGGAATGTAACTCCATGAAATATGAAGTCATTCACCGAGGAAGAAGGAACGAGGCGGCGAGTACTCAAAGAATGGCAGCACATTAGCCAGCTGAGAAGGCGATTCTCCACGGATTCCTGAAGTGAATGGACAGGCTAATGGACAAGTTAAAGAAGGTGTAAGGTACCGTAGGCATCTTGTTTATTTATGCAGCCATAGATTAAAAGGCCTATACAGGACATTGTTTCTCCCAAGATGGCATACTGGGCTTAGTTCTTCATGTCGCATCACAGGAAGGATGTGATTGTGTTCTTGAGGTGCTTAACCAGGATGTTCCCTGGGTTGGAGCATATCAGCTATGAAGAGAGGCTGGATAAGATCCTTTGGAGCAGAGAAGGCTAAGGGGGGCGTGATTTAAAGTTACAAGTTTGAGTGAAATGGACATGATGGATAGACAGCAGTTGATGGTTCAAGTCAAAGGGCGACGAGCAAGGGAGAACATTTTGGAAATGAAGTGTTTGATGTTAAAAGAGGACTGGAAGATCTATTTTCTTTCAAAGTCTATTGGAGTCTGGAATGTACTTCCTGAGGGGAGTTGTCACAGGTAACCTCACAACTGTCAAAAAGTACTTGCACGAGCACTTGAAGTGTGATAACATTCTCGGCTACGGCCCTCGTCTTTGAATGTCGGTCTAATATAGATCGTTTTATATTTCCGACTGGTATCTGTGATTGTGGAAGGTCAATCTTTGTGTAGGTTGAGTCTGGAACTGATGGATTTCAAAAGTGTATTTGAGCATTGTGTAAAAGCGTGGACTCTAACCGCTTCTAAAAGTGTTCCAATGGCAAAGGCTGGAGAAAGCAACTGCACCCTTGTTACAGTCTGAAACCAATGAATTGGTATTGGAGAACATGGAAATGGCTGAACAATGAAACAGCCACATCAGTTCTGTCTTCGAAGAAGGAAAGATCAAAACAAAACTGTTCCCAGCAATACTGGGAAATCTCCGTCTGGTGTGCACAAATAAAATGAATTTAGTGAATAAACAGTTTTGGAGAAATTATTGGAACTGAAAGTAATCAGCAGAGACAAAGTCAATATAGATTGATGAAGTGGAAAATCCATTTGAAAAACTGACGAACCGATAAATTACAGAAAACCAAAATATGTTTGGATTTTATAAAGGATCATTGTTAATGTCTTAATGTTAGTGTTAACGATCAAATCCTAATGGACTGGGGCTAATATAAAGACATGGTTGTAGAATAGTTGAGTTGTCATGGAACAGTGGATTTTCATTTTCTTGACACGCGTATTTTGCAGTAAAAATACAATAAAATAGGGCGAATGTTTTCATTTGTTAACAGGAAGTCTGCCATTTTGAGCAGTATAAGAACAAGGAAATAAGGAGAGTTTAGACTGGCAGGAGTCCATCAATCCTGCGACAAGTCATGAACATTGATGATGCCTGCACCGCCATCCTTCAAGCAACGCCTCACTTACATCTACATTGGAGACCATTGTTGTCAATTTTGTTAATTCACATGGGCCATCTTGTGCCACTGATCTGGTCTCTCCCACCATGCAGCAGCCACTAGATGGACGTTTGCTGGCTGATGTTCCAGCTCAACGAGCAAACCTACACGCAGAAACTCAACCTGAGGTACAAATCTCATGAAAACTCGGTAGCAGCCACTGATTGCAAGTCTGCTGTCTGTTTCACAAAAGCGAGTAATGACTCATTCTCCTGTGCACTGGGTCCAGTCAAGGTTCGCACTCTGTGCCCTCCTGAGGAACCGCCCATTGGCCCATCTCGAAGTCCACACCTGTGCCCATTTCCAGGTCCACATCTGGACACATCGAGAAGTCTACAACCAGGGCCAACCTCTAAGTTCT